>NC_135173.1:38511364-38811364 GCF_041146795.1 Maylandia zebra | reverse complement strand
TTGCTATGTGTGAGACTTTATAATTTCAGTTGATTAGTGCTAAAAGGCGACTCAGCTTTGCTTCAGTGAGCTGGTGAAGCTTACCAAAAACTGAAAATCCTTACTTTTTAACATGATTAAAAATGTGTTATTTAATATAAGTGGATGTACCTATTAATTTATTATAAACTAATTCATATATAAATCTATGTTTATTTAATCTCAATGCTTCAAATATTCTAAATATTTCTGTATATAAAGGAGCATATGTAATCACATTTGTCAAAATAATGTATAAATACAACATAAATATCAATAACCTATATAGCTATATCTACACTTTATGGCCATGTATGAACTGTCATGTGAAATGCAAGTGCCTGAAGTGGTCATTTGGATAGGTGGTTTATATATATTCTTGTTCAGCATTAAGGGTCCAAAGGATAATTAATCACGGAAGTAATTGGAATGACTAAACGATAGTCTATCAGGCTTCAGACGTGTTTTGTCTGGATAGATGGAATCAACATTTGCACAGAGACCAGTGGACAGATAATTAAACTACTCTTTGTTTAGTCTTATGTCAGATGCAAACTGGATTGATGAAGACATTTAAAAAACAAGACAGTACTCGAGTAGTTGTCTCTTTCATTAGTAAACAAGTACCTTTTATTTTTCCCAGCGACTCTTGCTTAAATATACTACAGAGATGCATAATATTTATGTATTTATTTGTATAAATATATGGATACAGAAAATGAACATTGTCAAGTAAATAGAAGACACTATGAGACACTATTAAAAAGCTGCAAGTTTTTATGACAACCAAATGAAAGTAGGCAGCACGTGCAGCAGTCTCTTTAGGCCCACACTTTTTAATTAAGATTTGAGTGAATATGAAGTGATTGCCTTTGTGATATGGGTGTGCAGAAACATCATTTCCTTTGAGAAGCACCTCAAAGACTTCGGTAACTCTTGACTGGATTTTGTCAGGGTTTCTTTTTCAATAACTTCTCTTTTCTGTCTTCTCTATACTATAACTGCAGTGACTACTCTGGCAGGCAAACTACAGGGCAACTTTGAAGTGTCATGCTCTCTAAAACCTGTACTATTTGGTCATAATTTGTCATAGAAATTAGGATAGGGGTTGCACTATACAGGTTATAAAGAGGAAACTTTTTTGGATTTATGTTTTAGATATTCTCTGAAACAGAAACATGAGAAAAGAAGAGTGAGAAGAAGGACAGCTGAGGATAAAATCCATTTGTTGAAAGAGAGCAGAGCAGGATATCTGGGTAGAGAATCAATAGGATAAGAGGTTATTAGCTGAGAAATGTCACTTGAAACATTGATCATCATCTCCATCGACTACAGGGACACGTAGATATACTGGGTCAAAGCAGCTTATCCGTCAGCACTGATTGGAAAGTATTCAGTGAAAAATAAAGAAATTGCTGTGTTTACATAAATTAAAAATAAAACAATCCAATCATACACAAATATCAATGTGACTTTAAAAGTTTTATTTATTTATTTTTTATTTATTTATCTCTTGACAAGGAAAAAAAGACACATTCTGGTGACTCTGAGTTGTTGGCAGCAGATCCTTTAAGTCCCATGAGGTCTCACTGGACTCGTGCACTCATTCTATCCCACATTTTTGCATGTTTGATAAGTTTTTGTGATTTTTGTGAGTTTTTGTGGCAAGTCACGTTGTCTTGGCAAATATTCCTACTTAAAAGCTGTAATAATCCTGCTGTAATTTAGTCAGTCAATAAAAAATAAATATATATAAGATTTTAAGATATCCTTGCATATGATTCCAACTCAAATTAAGTATTCATATATCGTTTCAAAACTATCAACTTTTATCACAAAACTGACTATCATGCGTATTGTGACCATGACTGAAAGTTACTTCTGCTGCAGATGATAAGTTCAGAATTCACCAAAGAATGTCAGCTCAAATTAGAACCCGCATAAGTGCTTTCCATGGTTCAAGTACCAGACACGTCTAAACATTAAATGTTTGAAGGGGACTGTGCAAATCAGGCCTTCGTGGTTGAATTGCTGTAAAGAAATCACTACTGAGAGAGAGCAGGAAAAGAAGAGATGAGAATTGCTGGGTGAAACTTAAAAATTTTGACTTCAAACTGTTGTTTCTTTGTGAGACTCTGCGGGTGAACAAATGGAATCAACGTGTGGTTTTCACTCATCTTAGCATGGAGGAGTAGGTGTGAGAATTGTGTTGGAGTGCTCTGGGGAATTTTTGCAGAATTCACTTAACTAGTGTGACTTGAACACTTTCCAGTGTCATGCTATCGATATGGTTTGTTTTTTAGTGGGGATTTCTTCTTTCTTTTTTTTTATCCTAGCAGGGCAATTAGCAGTGTGACAGCCAGTGAGTTAAGATGAGATAAAAGAAAACTAGAGCTAAAACTACTTACAATATGCAGGAACTTCTTCAAGGATGCTGAAACTATTCCAGCTAACTACATCAAGAAGATGGTCACTTCTAAGAAAGCTGTTATGAATAAAAGCAGGTTATTTTAAAGAATTTAAAATATTTATTTACTGCTAAAGATTTGGGCAAGCAAACGTTTTATGTTATAAAGAAGCGAGTGAATGCCTACTGTCAGTCCCAAGAATTAGTAAATGAGGAGGGTTATGTAAGGAAGGGCATCTGATGTCAAATCAAGCATACAGCATGCCAAGAAGGAGACTTCCATACCAGATCAGTCAGGGCCTTGGTTAACAAGAACTGCCTTTAGTGCTGTTGGTAAACAAGGCGCCAGTGGAAGATGTGCTACTGTTGACCAAAGATGAAGGAAGAGGAAACGGGGAAGGTGTGTTCAGAGGCAGCAAGAGAGAAGGAGAAGCTGGAGTGTGTGATACATTTTGATACAATGGACACACAATTGAAAGGACCAGAAATGGTGAGGAGATGTTGTGTAGGTATAGTGTTAAGGAGAGATATGCAGAAGGGCAAAGGGTAGTGGATTTTGCAAAAAGGATGGAAATGGCTGTGGTGAATACATACTTCAAGCAAAGGGAGGAACCCAGGGTGACATATAATACTGGAGGGAAATTTGCACAGGTGTACTATATCTCATAGCAATCTGAAAGAGATGGGTGACTGCAAGGTGGTGCAATGTAAGGACACAAGTGAAACAAGGATTAAATGGTGGAAGTTGAAGAAAGAAGAATGTTGTACAGAGTTCAACAGGGGCTAAGACAGGCTCTGGTTTGTAGGGAAGAATTACTAGATGACTGGGAAAGTTCAACTGAAGTGGTGAGGGAAACTGCCAAGAAAGTGTTTATTGTAGCCTCTGGACAGAAAGGATAAAGGACACATAGACCTGGTGGTGGAATATGGAAATGCAGAAAAGTATTCTAACAGAAGCTGACAAAGAAAAAACAGGACAGTCGGGGAGATAAGAAAGTGGACAAAGAGTACTTGAGTCTAGGCAAGTAGTCCTAGAATAGAATGGAGAAGAAGTATACTGATACCAATTTTTAACAATAAGGGTGATGTGCAGAGCTGTAGTAACTACAAAGAGATAAAGTTGATGAGCCATACTGAAAAGCTATGGGAAAGAGTTGTTGAAGCCTGATTAAAAAAAGAGGTGAGGATCAGTGAGCATCAGTATGGCTTAACACTGAGAAACAGCATGAGAAAGAGCATGGCAGATGTGATGTTTGCTTTCAGAGTGTTGATAGAGAAGCATAGAAAAGGTCAGAAAGAGTTGCAGTGTATTTTTTTTTAAGAGAATGGATATGATAGGGTGCCAAGTGAGCAAATATGGTGCTGCATGAGGATGTTGGGAGTGGTGTATGTCAGGGTCGTGCAGGACATATATGAAGACAGCAAGGCAGTGGTGAGATGTGTGGTAGCAGTGATAGATGGGTTCAAAATGAGGGTAGAATTATGTCAGGGATTGGCTCTGAGACCCTTCTTGTCTGTGGTGTTGATGATCAGGTTGACTGATTAGGTCAGGCAAGAGTCTCCAGTATAATGAAGAGTAATGTTCTCAGATGACATTGTGATCTGCAGTGAGAGTATGTAGAATGTGGATGTCTGCGCTGGGGAGAAGGGAAATCAAACTATTAGAAGTACAGTGATAGAAGCAAGACAGAATACATGTGCGTGAAGACACATGTGATATTGAAGCTGCAAAGAATATACATTTTGGCAGGACATCATTACATGCCTCAGGTCAACTATCCAAACCAGCAAACGGTGCACAAAAGAGATGGTAAATAAACTGTTTCTTATATAGTGCTTTTCTACTCTGTGCAAAAGTGCAAGACTGCAAGCAGGGTAAGGTGGGTGGAAATTAGGTCAGGCGGAATTATGACAGAAGGATAGCAGCAAGGTTTACAAAATGGTAGTGAGATCTGCTATGATGTATGGTTTGGAGAATGTGGCACTGAAAAAAAAGACAGGAGCTTAAGCTGGTGAGAACCAAAATTGACAACACAAACCTAAGTTGAAAGTCAAGACCTGAAAGGGCCACCAGCATTAGGTGAAGCTGGACACCTGAGACATGTTACCTACAACAAGCCATGTCATTCTGGTTGCCTGTTGAATAATTTCTATGGTTTACCAAAATCTGGGAAAACACAAACACCAGTCGTGCTGATGTCCATGGCACACAGATTACAGAAAGCTACAAAAATACCACTGGACAGAAACTAGACAGAAACAGCAGTGACCCCCTCCAGAGAAAGATAATTTGATACAAGATACTCTGACACCAGATACAAAATTTGTTTTCCCAAATGAAGCCTCAACCTCAGTGCTACATCATCATGGACAGTACAGTGACACACTGTCCCCTTTTGATGTACAATGTAAGGTTATGAGACAGAACATGCTGTCATAGAATACAGTATGTATAAGGTCATGGACAGAAAAAAAAAGTGAAGTCAACATTCTTTGATAATTTTTGACTACATAAACTTAGGCATAGATTAAAAACTGTTATAAACTTATAAACTGTTTTTGTATTATGTTGGGTTAAGTTATTTCTTTTAAATATGCCCATGAACTTTCCCTAACCATGGCTGAATCAGTCTGTTGAAAAATAAACATGTTTATTTCAGACTGGGGCTTTTAAGTGAATACATTTAAATGTTTCATTAACACTTAACATTGGTAAGTTGTCTCTTCAATGTTAATTACATTTTTCTTTAATTAGTCTGCCTAAGCAGTGATGATGAGCACAAGCAATATATAAACTAAAGGTATATCATTAAATGAATACATATTCTCTCCTCAGCCAGATGTTGCTGGAATTTCTCGGCCACAGTTCCTGACAATCAAGGCTGTTATTATACATCTCCTGGCAGAGTGGCAAGCCTCAGCATATAATCAAATTTCTAACTTAGGAAAGCTGTTACTGATTTGTCTACATTGCTGCCTCCATATATGGTGAGTGGAAATCTATTTCTTTTCCCATAAATGGAACTGGCATGTACAATGTAGTGTTGTGTGGGAGTTTAGCACCATCCTTTGGGTGTCCAGCTCATCCATTCAATCATAAGAAGGGAACTGTACAGTAGAAAGAAAAGAGAGATAAGGAGATGATGGGAAGAAAGTGTTGCAGGCACATTTCGGTTATATGTTTAAATGAAAGAAACATGGGATATACTGATAACAGAGAAACATGAGGGGAGCATTTCCTAAGGATCATTACAAGCTAGAAACTGTATAAGGATTCATTAGCATGAGATGCGGAGGGAGAATCCCTATCTTGATAAATGTTTCATAGGAGTTCTGAAGAGAACAATAGCTCTACAAGTGATGGAGAGATAGCCAAATGCAAAACTTCTGCAGACTATTATAAGTTTGGTGTTTATCAACACTCACATACACAGTAAAAAAAAAAGACACAGTAAACTAGAGGTCCTTCTCCAAGGCCCAGTCAATCCATCAGAGGCAGAAGTGTGCCATGGGACGGGGCAGAACCAGTCACCTTGGACATGGGGTGTAGGCCGCTTTCACGGCACACTGGACATTAATGCTCCTCCCCTGCTAGAGGTCAATAACTCGGCACACTCAATCACATGCACGAGAATGTGTGCATGCACGCACACATATGCTCTCTGCACAGCTATCATCACTCTCACCTTTACATTCAGAGACTGAAGCAAAGGATTGATATGGATGGCTGGAGAGGGAAAATCACCTTTTAATGAGCAGTGGTGAGTTTCTGTATACATCCCACAATTTAATCACACAATGCAGAGCTGCATCTCATTGTAATCTTCTATATGAGTGTTGTTCCCCATACACTGCAGTGGTTTAGCCTCTGCTGTTGCAAAATATTGTGACCCACATTACTGCAGTGTAATCCATTCTTAGATTATGATGTGTAAAGCCAGCCAAGCAGCGTGCTTTAATCAAAGCAAGTCATCCATTTCCTGCACCATCCATCTGACACGCCAGCAAATCATGCTTCATCAATTTCCCTCCAAAACCCACCAAGAAATGTTAAATGTGATGATGAAAAGAAGTCAACGGGGCATTCAAAGAGGAATTGAAAAAATGCTAGTGTGTGTAACATATGTGGGTGCAATTAAAATTACCCACCTTGCAAACTACCCAGATTGCTCAGTACTATTGTGAAAAAAGCAATACTTGATGGTCATTTATTTATTTTAGAGATGGCACGATACCACTTTTTTATGTCCGATACCGATACCGATATCATAAATTTGGATATCTGCCGATACCGATATGAATCCGATATAGTGTTTTTTAATCAACAAAACTGTTTTTTAAATATCTTGCTGCATTTTGTATAAGTTCATACTCAAGTTTAAAACAACAACTACACTAAAGCTATTCTGTTATACCTGTATGCAAAAAAAAATATTTCATAGTTCAGCAATACTGATCAATCTAATAAACTTAAACCTATACCATCCTCCCTATTCTGGTATTTTAAAGAGTACTTAGCATAAATATTAAGCAACCTAACTAATAGGGTTCCAACTCCCAGCAACAACAAAAATAAATAAATAAAAAATAGGGAACCACCCCTCACGCTCCACCTCATGATGCTTAATCGACGTAATCAACCTTAATTTGATGCAGTGTGGAAAAAAAATGCACAGAAATCAATTCTTTTTCAAGAAATATTAAATAGATTCAACATCTTTCTTCAACAAAATTGCAGACTGCACAGATGGTACCTTCCCAAAGGAAAAAGTACTATAGCTTACTAGGGTATATTAGACTTAACAGTTACTATATGCAGTAATGGACTTCTATACATTTTACATCAGATTAAAACTTTGGGTGTAAGATTCAGATAAATATTAAATAATTAAAAGCGAGACATTTTAAATGAGAATAAGAAAGAAAAGTATGTCTTTGTGCCCCCTTTTCCCTGTTAATGCCCTATCGGCCCCCCTGGCTAAACTTTGCTAGATGCACCCCTGCAGTTACCAGCGTCAGCTACGTAGAAAAAGATCCTCGAGTAGAAAGTAATATTAAATACATTCTAACAACAGCTGATCAAGCTTAAACGTGCTGCTGTTGTTCAGCCGCTGGTTTCCTCTTTCTGGTGCAAAGTGGGCCAAAAGCAAACAAGAGACACGGACTCGCGACAGAAAAGCCGATCAGCTGATCATTAAGCAGTTTCATGATTGAAGTAGCAGCCGGAGAGCGAGAGGCAGTCGCTCGTTAAGCTTAACGCAGGAATGCTTTACATTCAGAGATGGACTTACACACTTGCTTTACTTCTCTCGGGGATAACTTTGTCGGAGATGAAATGCCGGGTTGCTAGCGAAGCTCCACATGCTATCCAGACCACCGACAGGTCCCGCATGCCACAGCCGCTCTATCACGTGATGCATACTGCTCCGACGTGCTAACATTCTGAGGTGAGTTACGCGTGTTGCAAGTTTTGTGAGGTGCTTTTGTGATATTTAATGGATCGGATTACATTTTTTTATTTTTCTCCGATATCCGATCCAGTAATTTAGGTCAGTATCGGACCGATACCGATACGTAATATCGGATCGGTCCATCTCTAATTTATTTATTAAAATGTGCTTGTATACATGCTCACTTTTTGTCAGGTGTGGTTTGAGCACATTATATATACACAAATCAGTTCTAACAGTATAACAAAAGATGAAGCACTACCTGAAGGTAGCAGCTTCCCAAAGAATTCCTTGTCCATACCCAGATGGGTCAGCTGTTGTGCCTTTATCTCCCTGCTGTCATTATAGAGACAAGCAAAAAGAACTGTATATATTCAGAAATAGAAGACTTTAAGTGTTTATGATTTCTATATATGAGTCTTAAGAGTGGGGCCTTCCACATTTTTCTCATTCAACATAATGTTTATGTAATTCATTTACATTTTTTATTGTTGTAAGGGACAATGCAAAAAGCACTTTCATGAATAAATAATCATATGGGACACAGAAGTCTTAAGGGACATACAGTATAAATAAAGCATAAACATTTAGTGTAAGTTTGTTTTTATCTCTTTTCCATATGCACACAGTACTGAAAATTTTACTATACCAAGGGACACTTTGCAATAACATTACTGAAAGTGACAGGTACAAAAACTTGTGAAACTGGATGACAACATATCTCAACAATTAAAGTTTGATGGAAGTACATTTTAACCCTCTCAAGGCAGACCTTGCCGATTTGCAACAGTTAAAAACTAACAACCTGATTACCCCACATACATATTTTATGAGGTTTTTTTTTACTCAGAAGTACCACTGCAGGACTTGGTTGTGCATTAGCAACAAAAAACTTAATTTGAGCCTGAGAGGGTTAATGATTTGATAATTTTGCATTTTTGAACTATAAATATATTTCTACATATAAGATTCTATATATACAATATCTACTATATAGTTAATAGTTCTTCATTTAGAGTTATTCAGGGAATAGCTATAAAAATATATGTAAAGGTTCTCAGTTATCCACATCATGGTAGTGTTGAGTGCTTAAAAATAGAAGCCAACTGGTCCTTTCATTGGTGAAACTTGTTATACAGTCTCAGATACGGGAAGTAGTCCTGAGGGTTGTTGGCACACTAACAAGGTGTGAAAAAAGTCATTGTCATTACCAAACTGCCAGGATTCCTGTAACTTTGTAGAACCAGCAAGAAGGGTCAATTTGAGCCATGGCAGTGGTTTTACATTAATTCCTAATGTGATCGGAATTACATCCTTGGCAATTTTATGTAAAAGTGAAAGCAGTCAAATGTAAGATGATGCTTTTTTTTTTTTTTTTTTAACAGAGTTATATGATTTATGATTTAAATGCCAAGAGTTCAAAATTACCTAACTGGTGCATCTTGTGTTAAGGGTGAAACCACCTTGAGACCTTTCTCCACCTCATCAAGTGACCAACTGATGTCAAGTTGTGTGATGGTGTAGCTGGTGTTGTAAGTCACAACCTGTTCACAGCCTCCTTTACTTCTCTCTCACACTGTCTTCCTGTCCAAAATGTGCAGACTGGGACAAAGCTAAAGAAGTCCATTTACTTTCTCTTTTCAAGTTCTCGAGAACAGGTACAGAACCTCATCAAATAACTGATAGTTCCTTTCTCATAGTTCCTTCGTGACTACTCCCAGATGGGTGCACAATACACCCTGAAAAACCCTGAAAAAAATGTTTTCATTTTCTTTATAATGGGTTTCTTTTTGCAGTTGAGTTGATGGCTTATGTCTTTTAGACTTGATGGCAAAATTCTGCTGTCTCAATATGCACCCTGTGATCTATTCTCAAGCCTGTATTCATGAGCTAAAAAGCACTGCTATGCTTAACATGAGATGTATAGTTTCTGTGTGCTACATAGAGCCTGCTGGGTGTTTCATCTCCAGCAGTAAAACATGTCCCCTTATAGTTTTTCAATAGTGACTAAAGCCTATCCTTGTTCTATTATTCTCTCTAATAAAAGGCACTAATCCACAAGCCTGGTAGACTGGATCTAGGAAAGGTGTCATTCTCAGACAGATTAAATGATGCTAACAGGATCGGCAAAGGTGGATGAGATCAGGGAAGAAAATAACAAAAAGAGACCTGGTATTGATCATTCTCCTCTCAGACCATTTATGTTTGTCATTAGGATGCTTGAGTGCTTGGTAGTGGGGCATTTCTATTTGGTTATGTGTCTGTCTAGTTTTATCCAACATGCCTTATGGTGTTAACTAACCTTTTCTTTATCAGGTTAACTGTACATAATAATTGTGACAAGATACTTGAGTGAGTTTTGGTTTTGTCTCGTTTTATTTTGAAGAGTACATCTTCAATTATTTTTTAGTCCTGTTTATAATAAACTTTATTTACAAAGCACACTTAAAAACCAAGGGTATGCCAAGGTGCTTAACAAGTAAGATAGAGAATAGGAGGAGGATAATAGAAATAGGACCAAAGCAAGTACTAAGTGTCATGGTCCTGGGTTGTTGACCCAGCGTTGACAGTACGAGCCGACCAACATGGACCCAGCAGCATCCGCGCCGTCCCAGGAGTTTCGGGAGGAAGTGATCGACACAGTTTCCAGGTTGGTCAACCTGTGGCTCGAGCATGAGGAGGAAGAGCTTCACCACGCCGTAGAAGCCAGGCTACAGCAGCTCATCTCTGCTCACTCCTGGCTGCTGGACTCTCTTCACCCGCTCGCACAGGACTTCATCCTTCACGAGCTGCACCTTCACCCACCAGCCGCTACCGCTTCCCAACCCAGCCCGGCGGTGAAGATTTTGCCCGGCCCGCCGGAGGTTTTGCCCGGCCCGCCGGAGGTTTTGCCCGGGAGGAAGCGACGATCGCGCCGTCGGTGCGTCGCCCCACAGCCGGAGATTAGGACTTCGGAACTGCCGGCTGTGGTGAGTGGAAAAGACACTCCGTCTGTTTCGCCAGCTCGAATGACTGTTTATTCCGGGGCTGTGTTTGTTGAGCCAGCTGCCCAGCAGGTAGCTCAGTTAGCCGCCCAGCAGCCACTAGCTCTGTTAGCCTCTCAATCGCCACCTCCATTACAGTCACAGCCAGACCTATTAGACACTTGGTTACAATCCATAGCTCAGTCAATAGCTCAATTGGCAAGAGACTCATCAGCTTTATTATCAGCTCAGCCACCTATTCAGCCACCATCTTCACCAGCTCCGCCTGTATTACAAGTCGAGTCCATCCAACTGGAAAAGCACTGTTTTTCACCTGTTCATGTCAAGCAGAGAGACACACCACATAACGCAGTTGTCAGTCCGCAACAGCTGGCCAGCCCAGAGACTGTGACACACTCCAGGGCCTCCCCAGAGGCTGGGTCCCAGCCCCCGGCCGACTCTGGACCCCTGGAGATTAAGAAGCCAGCTGAGGACTGTATCCGGCTGTCGCTGCCTGAGCTGGGTCAATGCTCTGTGCAGCTGCAGTCTGCCTTGTGTTTGCCAGAGGCCCGTGCGCCTGCTGGTTCTGATCTGTTCCTGCCAGAGGCCCGTGTGCCTACTGGTTCTGTTCTGTGCCTGCCAGAGGCCCGTGTGCCTACTGGTTCTGAACTGTGCCTGCCAGAGGCCCGTGCGCCTGCTGGTTCTGACCTGTGTGTTCCAGGGGCCCCGGTGCCCACTGGTCCAGAGACTGTTTTCGCTGGGGGGCCCGAGGAGCCCGTCCAGCCTCCTGCTTCGCCTGCTGGGGGGCCCGAGGAGCCCGTCCAGCCTCCTGCTTCGCCTGCTGGGGGGCCCGAGGAGCCCGTCCTGCCTCGTCAGCTGGGGGGCCCGAGGAGCCCGTCCAGCCTCAAGACTCGTCAGCTGGGGGGCCCGAGGAGCCCGTCCAGCCTCAAGACTCGTCAGCTGGGGGGCCCGAGGAGCCCGTCCAGCCTCCTGCTTCGCCTGCTGGGGGGCCCGAGGAGCCCGTCCAGCCTCCTGCCTCGTCAGCTGGGGGGCCCGAGGAGCCCGCCCAGCTTCCTGTCTCGCCAGCTGGATGGCCCGAGGAGCCCGTCCAGCCTCAAGACTCATCAGCTGGAGGTTCAGGAGAACCTAGCCAGCCTCCTGTCTCGTCAGCTGGGGGGCCCGAGGAGCCCGTCCAGCCTCAAGACTCGTCAGCTGGGGGGCCCGAGGAGCCCGTCCAGCCTCAAGACTCGTCAGCTGGAGGTTCAGGAGAACCTAGCCAGCCTCCTGCCTCGTCAGCTGGAGGGCCCGAGGAGCCCGTCCAGCTGCCAACTGCAGCCTCATCATCCTCGCCAGCTGCAGCTTCATCCACGCCGCGGGCAGCAGCAGCTTCTTCCACGCCTGCAGCGCTACAGTCTCCGGCTTCCACGCCGTCGCCTGCTGCAGCCTCATCATCCTCGCCAGCTGCAGCCTCCGAGCCTTCATCCTCGCCCGGTCCAGCTTCGTGTCTTCAGCATCGCCTGGTCCGGCTCCAGGCTTCGTGTCTTCAGCATCGCCTGGCCCGGCTCCAGCATCCTCGTCAGCATCGCCTGGTCCGGCTTCTGCTTCAGCTTCGCCTGGTCCAGCCTCTGCTCCAGCATCCTCGTCAGCATCGCCTGGTCTGGCTTCTGCTTCAGCTTCGCCTGGTCCAGCCTCTGCTTCAGCATCCTCATCAGCTGCCTCGTCTGGTCCAGCCTCTGCTTCGGTCTCGTCTGGTGCTGCGACGGCCACGCCACCTTCGAGTCCCAAACTGCCGCCTCGACATCGGCGGTCATCTGCCAGGCCGCTGGTGGAGCGTCATCGTCAACATGGACGACCTCCTAGACGCCGCCGCTGCCTTCCGCGCGGTCGGCCTCCAGACTTGTGTCATCGCCGCCGTTGCCGTCCGCACGGTCGGCCTCCAGACTTCTGTTATCGCCGCCGTTGCCGTCCGCACGGTCGGCCTCCAGACTTCTGTCATCGCCGCCGTTGCTGTCCGCACGGTCGGCCGCCTGAACGGTTTCCCTGTTGCCGCCGCTGCCGTGTGCACGGTCAGCCCCCTGAACTGCCTCCACTCCGCCACCGCTGCCTTCCGCTCGGTCAGCTTATGGATCTGCGTCGCCGACGTGGCCGGCCTCAGAAGATGAACTGTCCTGGACTTCTGAGCTGTCAGCCCCTGGGCCGGCCTCCTGAACTGTGTTTTTGTCCTTGTACTCCAGCATGTGTGTTTTTGTTTTGGACAATTCCCTCGGTCCGCTGGAGCTTGTTTTGCTCGGTGTTGGTCCCTCCGTCCTGGGCCCCCGCCGCCCGCCCTGGGTTGGTCGTTTGTTTTTGTTTTTGGCTGTCTGGAGCCAGCCCTTGGAGGGGGGGTACTGTCATGGTCCTGGGTCGTTGACCCAGCGTTTTGCGTTTTTTCTGATCTGTATTAGTTAGGGTTAACCTGAAGTTTGGTGTATTGTCAGCCCTACCTGTGTCTGTCCTTGGTGCTCTGTTCATGTCCCCGTGTTGTGTTGTACATCAGTCTGTTTCCTGTTTTATTTTGAAGGCTCGTGTTCTGGATTTCCTGTTCTGTTCTGAAGGTCTGTGTCTGTTGTTATTGTGTTCAGCTTGTCTCCTCCGGTCCCCAGGTGTATTACGTTCTTCCCTCCTGTGTGTGATTACCTGATTACCTTGTGTGTGTATATTTAGTGGGTGTCGGTCTGTGTTCGTTGTCGGCTCGTCTGCGTTCATCCATGTATCACTGCGTTAATCTACATTCATCTGCGTTCTATGGTGTTCCTGTCTCTGCGTCTCTCTGCCCCGCACCCCTTTGTATGGTCCCAGGTTTGTCACTTAGTTTCTCCCAGTTTAGGTTTCCGTTTGTAATTACTCGTGCTTCATTGCCTGTTTTTGCCACTACCACCCTGTAAATAAAACGTCACTCGTATCATCAGTTTGCTGCATTTTGGGTCCTCCTTTTCCTCCACACCACACGGCTCCCTCCGCCAGCCGTGACACTAAGTATGCAAGCAGGAATTGAATTGAATTGAATACGGTACTTTATGGGCAGCCAATGCAAGCTAGCTAGAACAGGAGTAATAGGGCAAAATTTCCTGGTACCAGTCAAAAGGCGGGCTGCTGCATTTTGGACTGTTTGCAGTCTAAGAAGAAGAGAAGAGGGAAGACCGTAGTACAAGGAGTTACAATAATCCAACCTGGAGGTCACAAAAGCGTGAATAAGCTTCTCCAGGTCCTCATGCGGAACATAATGCCTAGCCTTAGAGATAAGGCGCAGTTGGTGGAAGCTAGATCTCACTACAGCAGACACTTGCTTATCGAGTTTGAGCGAGCTATCCAGCAGTACACCCAAGTCACTGACATAGTCACAAGAAAAGCTAGCAAAGGAACCCAGGGCAGCACAGAGTTGGGCACGAGGGATTTTACTGTTGAACACCACAATCTCAGTCTTCTTATTGTTTAAAACGAGGGAATTACTCAGGAACCATTCTTTGACCTCCCGCATGCATTCTTGAAAGTAGTGCAGGGACACAGCAAGGTCGTCAGTAAGTTCAAAATAGATCTGTATGTCATCGGCATAACAGTGGAAGGCGATATTGTATTTTTCAAAGATTGCGCCTAGAGGGAGCAAATACAATGAGAAGAGAATAGGGCCTAAAACTGATCGTTGAGGCACACCACAACAGACTGGAGCGGAGGAAGAGGAGAAGGCACCTAAGTTAACTAATAAGGATCTATCAGCGAGATATGGTTTAAACCAGTCGAGGGCAGTGCTTCTAATACCCACAGTGTGCTCAAGTTTTAGTAATAAAATGTTATGGTCCACCATATCAAAGGCCGAAGAGAGGTCCAGTAAAACTAGGACCATAGAGCGTCCAGTATCAGTGATTACAAGAATACCATTAAGAACTCTAACCAACGCTGTTTCAGTGCTATGCAATGGCTTAAAGGCAGATTGAAATTTCTCAGCAATATTGTTCGTGTCCAAGTACGCCTGGAGCTGGGAGAGAACTAGTCTCTCCAGGATCTTGGACAAGAATGAAAGCTTAGAGATCCGTCTGTAGTTTGAAAGGTCATAACAGTCAGAGTTTCTTTTTTTAAGAATCGGGTGGACTACAGCATGCTTAAAGGCCAAAGGAACACAGCCTGAGAGCAAGGAAAAGTTCATAAGAAATAGGATACTAGGTCCGATTACATCAAAACAGTCCTTAGCTAAGCGAGATGGAAGAATGTCAAGCACAGTCTTGGTGTTATTCATTGAACAATCCTCTGAGGTGTTCAGCATGTGCTGCTGAACTTGGGGAGCCGCTACAACGAGTCTTCAATCTCAGTCTGCGACTGGGGAGAGTGCCCGCCCTATGGAAGACATCCTGCATCGTCCCGGTCCCCAAAAGGAACCGGCCCAATGAGCTGAATGACTTCCGACCGGTGGCACTGACGTCACATCTTATGAAGACTCTAGAGCGGCTCTTCCTCAACCTCCTCCGACCACAGGTACAACATGCCCAGGACCCACTACAGTTTGCATACAAGGCGGGTGTCGGAGTGGAGGATGCCATTCTGTACCTCCTGCATAGAGCCCACTCACACCTGGATGGGGGAAAAGGCACGGTCAGGATCCTGTTTCTTGACTTTTCCAGTGCCTTTAATACCATCCGGCCCTGTATGCTTCAGGAAAAACTGAACAGGATGGAGGTGGACCCCTGCCTGGTGGCTTGGATCTCCGACTACCTCACGTCAGGCTGAAGGACATCACGTCTGACACAGTGGTCAGCAGCACAGGAGCACCACAGGGAACTGTGCTGTCCCCTCTTCTCTTCACCCTGTACACCTCTGACTTCTGCTACAACTCTGAATTATGCCACATTCAGAAGTTTGCAGATGACACAGCCATCATGGGGTGTATCTGGGATGATCAGGAAGAGGAGTACAGAAGTCTGGTGAGGAACTTTGTCGCATGGAGTCACACAAACCACCTGCAACTCAACACCTCAAAGACTAAGGAACTGGTTGTGGACTTCGGGAGGTCCAGAGAAGGTCCACTGCCGGTTCAGATAGAGGGGGAGGAGGTGGAGGTGGTCAACAAGTACAAGTACCTCGGGCTGTGGGTGGACAATAAACTGGACTGGTCATGCAACACAGAGCACCTGTATAAAAAAGCCCAAAGCCGACTGTACTTCCTCAGGAGGCTGAGGTCTTTTAACATCTGCAGGAAGCTCCTGAGGATGTTTTACCCGTCAGTGGTTGCTGGAGTACTTTTCTATGCTGTGGTGTGCTGGGGGAGCAGCACAGCAAAGAAGGACTCATCCAGGCTGAAGAAACCGATCAGGAAGGCTAGCTCTGTGGTCGGCATGAAGCTGGACACTCTGGTGACAGTGGCAGAGAAAAGGACACTAAAAAAACTGCTGGACATTATGAACAATGCTGGGCATCCTCTGCACACGGCCATTAACAACCAGAAGAGTCTGTTCAGTAACAGGTTGCTTCTCCCCAAGACAAGAACTAACAGACTTAAAAACTCCTTTGTCCCACACGCCATCAGACTGTTTAACTCCTCTCTGGAGGGGAGAGGGAGGAGAAACAGGAGGACAAAGGAGGGGGGAACAACTAAGCTGTAGTGCCTCTTCACCTCACTGTGCAATACCTTTTGTGCAATACTTTTTGTTAATAGTCAATGGTGCAAAAGACCTCAATACTTGAAATGTGCAATTCACTTGTACTTTTATTTTTTATTCCTATTTATTCTATTTATCCCCTTCCTATATTTTATTTATATATGTCTCTGTATTTACATGTGTGTGTGTGTGTGTGTGTGTGTGTGTGTGTTTGTGCGTGTGTGCGTGTGTGCGTATATATATTTAATATTCTGTAACTGTAACTTCTGTCGGTGCTGTGCTTTTGGAAACCGAATTTCCCAGAGGAACCCACCCGAGGGATTAATAAAGTTCTATCTTATCTTATCTTAATAATGATAATAATAATAATAAGAATAATAATAAGAATACAAGAGTGCACTTCACACACACACACACACACACACTTTGGTCATTTTAGCAAACCAAATAAACTACATTTTTTGCAAGCAAGCATGATTACATTGCATTACTTTGAAACAGTAGGCAGTGAGCTCCACAGGCCTTTCTCAAAAGTGTTTCTTCCTCTTATAATTGTAATGGAGATGGAGTTGTTGAGTTGTTAGCATTTTTCATCACACCTCCTGCCAAGGATCACTTGCACTTGACCACACGTGAACCTTCTAAATCCAGCCAGCAGCCAAGTGGGGTTCTGCCTGAGATCAAGAAACCACCATTCATATAATTGGAAAAGTTTTTCATTGCATTCCCATTTCAATATTTGTGTGATTGTACATTCTTATCAAATATAGTTGCATTTCAATTCCACTATAATCTGAACCTACATGCCCCCAAAACCCCACTGATACTTAAAGAAAAAGCAGATTTATTGCAACTCAGGTTTAGCAACTGTAAAATTTAAATTTATAAGGAAGTGGAAAATGGAAACCACATTTATGACTTAGAGAAGGTTGTCAGTCAGTGCTAATGAAGTATTCTGGTAGCCCTTTATTTGGTTAATTTCATATGCAATGGAGTTTGCTTTAACCACTAAGCCACTGGCTCAGAACAGGGACTTTGTTTCATCCCTTTGGTTTTGGCAAACATCACTCTCTTATTGACGCATTACATAAACAAGTTGTCACTCAAGTCAGCACTCACTGCTAATTAGATTCTCACTGGCTTAATTTAATGTGTGGGAGATGCTTTATGGACAGTTACATTTTAAGTCTCATCATAATCCTCTGAGGTGTTGAAAGTAAAAAAAAACAAAACCAAAACCCCACATACACACATTTGAAGCTGGGCATGATTAAAGAAGAACACACTTTTACAGGTTGATTTAGCAAGATTTTGGATCTTAGAGGATTATCACACAGTCTAGGGTTGAAAATCTACTAGAATAAAATGAACTTGACTGTGATCAGTTTCAGCTTTCTCAAGTGGTTCATCTGTGTGTGCATCTGCGTGTGTGTTTTTTCAGCAATGTGAAAGGTCAACCTCTGAGTTTTGTAGGGATTACCAGCCCAACGATGAAGTGGATAATTGCTTTGGAAATAAGGAGTGAATTTAAAATGAGAGAGAGAGAGAGAGAGAGTAGTACAGAAAGGCTCCACCTTTCTTGTATGAATGTATGAATCTTTCCACCTGCACCTGCAGGTCATATAAGGAGGAATAAGACTTTTATCTTTTTTACTACATACACGAAAACACATTTTTATTAGTAATGTCAGTCTATATAGCAAGAGTCTACCCTGTACCTGTATTTACCCCACTGAAGATTTCCTGGAGAAAACTGTCTGTCAAGCAATTCAGAAAAAAGCAATGTTTGATAAGTTCAATTTGCTACAGGCATCATCTAAGTTAGAAGGCCTCATTTTTACCAGCAACTTCTTTATTTATTTTTGGCACTAAGGGAAGTCAGGTCAAGGTGTTCCATTAAATGGTAGCAATTTAGAAAAGTGGATTGAGCCTGGCTTTCTGATGGCCTGCGTGGCAGGAAAGAGCTACAGGGAAAGTGGTTAAGACTGAGATTCTTCCTCTGCAGGGGTCACCTTCTCCTCCACCTCATTGTAAAGAATGAATCCTGCCAAAAATTCTTCTCTCAAGAGAACTGAGTTGCTTCACCCCGTACACATTTAGAAATGCTTTTGTCAAATAAATCACAACTAAACTTTTTTTTCCAAAGGTTCCTGTATGTAGTTCACAGATTTCATTGCAGATATAGCAAACAGAAAAGTCCTATTTCTTATATAAGTTGCTGGTGTGAACAATGGTAAGAGCCTCGATCAGAAGTGAAGTAGCTAGCGGCAGTGTTTCAGAGGACTGAAAAGCGAGTCCGGTCATTTCTTTCAGCATATCAGAGGAGTTGTAGGAACAGAAACAATTATCTAACTTTTATGGGCTGCTAAACTTCTATGACCTAATTCAGAAAAATAAATCTGATTGAATTTTTGGCTTGTTTTGTGTGTTTTGTTCTCTTTTTTCTTTCTTTCTCCTCCTTGGTGTCCACTTTGAAACACAGTTTTTGATTTCTGTCTTTTGTTTTCTTGTGCATGTTGTTTTTAAAAGTATTTATTTATTTATTTATTATACATGATTTTCCAAAATCCAGTTAACGGAAACAAAATACACTTTGGTAGTTTCCAGCATGAATACTGTGACACATCAAAGATGATGGGAAAACACTTCCCATTTGTAGTACTTAATAAACATTAATAAATATGAATTTAAAAAAAGTACAAGGAATCAGTAACTGATAACCTATCCTGAGTTAAAACATTTAGATCCTCATGAGACTGAAACAATCTTTGTCTCAACCTTAATACTAATGTTGACAAACACTTTAATTGTGGTAGTGCTTCATTGTAGTTACAAACCTGGTGTCCCCAGACAGTTTTCCCAGTGAAATATAATTAGAGCTCCTGGTGCTGTCCAGGCTGACCTTTGAGAGCTTGTGAGGACAGAGCTAATACAGAGATTGTTATATACAGAATTGCGGACACACAGACACCTATAAAAAATAGACCTGGTGTGAAAATGTCATGATAGTCTCGACCAGACTGTTTACTGTTGTGATCTTAAAAGGCCAGACCCCACTCATCTATCAGTATAGCATCCTTGATATAGAGAAGGCCATAATGAATTTTGTAGAGGCAGATTCCAGTGACTCGTCCAGTTAATTTAGACCTGTCAATAGAGACTCAATTAATCAGTGCAGTTCTGCACTACTGGAAAAGTGAAGATAACTCTAATTGTATAAGTGGGATTATGGAGTTCTAGGTAATATTAGAATCAATAAAAGAGAGGGGGAAAAAAAACACCAACAAAGCAAAATAGTTTGATGTCCAGCTTCCAGAAGCTCACATTGCTCTTAAGAAAATCCATTTAGGGACCTTGGGACACATAATAATTCAAAACTGTGGGGATTATTTCCTGCGTGCTGTTCTGGCTGAGATATACAGTCCTGAGGGCGTGCATAGGTCAACATCGTTTTTTTAACTACCATCTTGGGAAAGGACTGAGGCTGGTACAAAGCTTACAAGGCAATCATTTTCACCCTGCTGAGGAAAGGTTGGTGCCATTTACTGATAGCAGCTGCCAGTCTGACTATACAGGGAAGAAAATATGCCTGAAAACACAGCAGGTGAGATATAAAATCATATTCAGCACGGATACATCTAGTCTCAAACTAAACTGCCTGGGGTAAATGAATGCAGAATAATCACAGATTGGCCACCTGAGTAATATCTCCATCACTGTATGGGCAGTGGATAAAGTTGGGCAGTTTATTGCTCGACTTTATATGCTCACAGACGTTGGCATTTGTAGTTAATCACAACTCAGAATTAATGCAGAAGTAGAGGTTTATGATGAATAGGATAACCACGAGGCCCGCATGCATAAATGAGGCTGAAGTATGTATTGGGTCCCAGGATAAATTACAGTACAGTAATTTGGGAGAGGTGCTGTGTCATGCTGAGAGGTTGCAAGCATATAGTAGCAGTGAATCCTCCTCCACAGTGAAACACACCTGCAATCTATCTGATTTAACAGAGCCTGACAAAGTAAGGGTATGGGGGAGGGGACTGAAAAGGGGAGTTAGGAGAAATTTCATATGAAAAGAGAGAGAGAGTATGTGTGTGTATAGGTGTGGGCAGTCAGAGAGAGAGTGGAGGTGGGGTGGATAGGCAGAAAGATAAAGGAAGACTGAGTGAAAGAGGGTCCTCTTGGAAGATGGCCGACAGCTTTCTTGTACAGGAGAGAGGAAGTCACTGAAGCGGAGGACACATTGTCCCCTTTCCTTCTCCTCCTGGAGCTGACACATCTCCTCACTGAAAGGTCATCCTCCTTTTCCCACTTTTCCAACAAGCTCCTGTCACTCACACACATCTTCCTGCCTGCTTCTATTAGGCTGTATCAGTTTCTTACTTTCATTGGCACTGGCCCCTCAGTTTGATTGTCTCTACATGATGGACATATTCCAAGCTTAAAACTTTATGCTCTTTATGACAATATATGTAGTGATATCTATTTATACACATTTTGTGTTTCAGCATCCCCATGTGCATGAAGACAAGTACATAAATTTGTGGACAAATTAGACCAACCTTTGCAGGCCCGTTAATGTAGCCCATCTAACATCCAAGTATTATGAGATAAACTGGAAAGCAGGATGGGAACCAGCTTTAACATCCAATATCTGTGTGACAAGCTAACTAATGTTTTTGAAGACAAATAAAGGAAATTCAGATAAAATTTTCCATATGCCAGTGCTGTGAAAAAGTATTTGCCCCCTTCCTGATTTTTTAAGTTATTGCATATTTGCTACACTTAAATGTTTCAAATTATCGAACAAATTGCAATATTGTGGAATGATTACCTAATTAAAAATAAATTAGGGACTTTAAATGATTAAAAAAAAGAAATAAAAAGGCTCCCTAAACCTAATATCTGCCTGTGACAGCCTTGGCAGCAAGAACAGCAATACAATGCATTTGCAATAACTGGCGATGAGGTTTTCACATCACTGTGAAGGAATGTTAGCCTGCTTGTGATTGCAGAAATGTTTTAATTCAGCCACACTGAAGGCTTTTTAACCACAAACTGTCTGTTTGAGGTCATTCCAAAGTGTCTCAATTCAATTTAAGTGAGGACTTTGATGAGAACAAAACCACTGCTTTGGTATTTTTGAGCCATTCAAAGGTGGACTTGCTGTTGTGTTTCAGATCATTGTCCTGCTGCATAACACAAGTGTGCTTGAGCTTCAGCGTACTGTTTGATTGCCAGACATTCTCCTTCAGGATTTTCTGTTAAAGAGCAGAATTCATGGTTCCATTAATTATGGCAAATCAACCAGGTCCTGAAGCACCAAAGTAGTCCAACTCCATCACACTACCACCATCATGTGTGACTGATTACTCATCTATTTTGTCAGATGGGTTCTATTTAAGTAATTTCTTGATTCAAGTCTGACAATAATTAGGTCTATCTAATGACACTGAGCTCAGTTATAAAAAAAACCCAAACAGATTAATCACAATTAATTTATAATTTAACAAAGGGAGGCTATTTTTTTTCACAAAAGTTCAGTTAGGTTTGGACAACTTTTTTACTATTACAAATTAAATCATAATTTAAAAACAGCATTTTGCCTTTACTTGGTTTATTGTTTTCTAATAATAAAATGTGTTTAGTGATCTGAAATATTTAAGTGTGACCAACATGCAAAAACCTAAGAAATCAGGAAGAAGGCATGCTTTTTCATAGCACTGTATATTATATTATGCCATTCATGTGCAAAACCCATCACATAAAGCACGTTGGTGTAATGAGAATGTATACACATCAAAGGAAGACTGGCAACTTATTAGAGAATACACTAATGTGCACGATGCTGTTCATTGGTCCTTTTTGTAGAAAATATTGAGACAATAATTATTCAGTATGGTTCTGTCCATCTTGCTGGCACACAGACATGACATGCGCATACTGAAATGCTTTTCATTTGTGCAATCAGAACTTATACATTGTAGTAAAGGGACTGGGGAAGAAGAGGAAGGTCTGTAATACATTTTCAAGGCAATCCATCCAGTATTTGTTAAGACATTTAATCAAAAACAAAAATGTCAAACACAAGGTAAAGGTAGAGGAAATGGCAAGGCATCACAAAAAATAATTAAGATGTATTGTCTGAAAGTCAAAGAGATTTATTATCTTATAGAATAAATATCTGTACCAAATGTCATGGCAATCTATCCAGTTGCTGCTGAGATATATCAGTCTGGACCATAATTGTGGATAGAAGGAAATACTAAAGCTGATATTTGTAGCAGAAACCTGTAGGAAACTGAGGGCAAATACAATGAAATGTTCAAGTGGACAAACCTATTTGCAGGTTGTTCCTCTTCTGCGATCCCTATTTAAGTAACACAAAACAGTGGGTAATTGAAAATGTCACAATCTACTGGATTTCTTATTATTTGTTTGAGGTTATGCAGTTATGTGGTTGATGATGATCAACAAGAGGCTGATGGGTCTTAACACTGACCAAAACACATGTCTAAAGACCTCCAATTAATACTTTACATTGCATTTCTAAATATTTGGTTCACTAATATCATTACAAAAGAGTCCACATGCTAAAAATTATTTCCACTGAGTGTATAAGCGTGGTTGTTTGTGCACTTAATACTCTGTGTTGTGACAGTGGGTGGGAGAAGGTTATTTAATTGCATCTAATTACATTTCTTTTACTTAACACACAACCTTTTGCTGAGACAATTTGTCATCATGTTGTCCACATTACAGAGCCAAATTCACCCACAAGCACAGGCAGTCCAAATGTTGGATCAGGCATGAGCAATCTGTTCATTCACTGACAAAATTCTTGTTCTCGCAGTCAAACCACCTTGGAATGATAATGATGATTCACTTGATCCTAATTAAATGGCACAATTGAAAACATTTGGGGGTTGCAATTTAGTGAAGCTTTTTTTTTCCCTTTTTGTTTACATATGGTAATACCTAGCATCACCTTAAAGGCAGATCAAGTGTTCACAGTTTCTCTGAGTCAGAAAATTAGTAATTCAATATAAACACCTTTTAAAAGAAGTAGAATTAAAAGATTATTTCCATGCATAATGGAGGTTGAGAGTTAATTGTCAACAGAGCAGCATGTACAGACTGAAGTCAAAAAAGTAATGCAACATTCAACCCACACAAAAATCACTAGAAGCACTAGAAAGGCATGGGTTTAATAAAAGTAATTATTTGCCCCATATAACTGAAATTATTTACTGATGTCTTGGACCAACAAGGTCATTAAATCCAATGATGCGAATAACAATTATTATACTGGTATTTCATTGCAGCCTGCTGCCAGTCACTATTCATTTTCCTTTTTTTAAAATCTATTTAATAATCAATTTCCGGAGCCTGGAGACGTGATTGAAGTAAGCATGCATCACACTGAACATTTTGTTCATACTGATTTAATATTGTTTGTCAAAATTAAATGATGCTCAGATGTTACTACAGTCATAGACAGGCTGTTTAAAAAAATTTTTTTTTTTCCATTTTCAAGGATGCTATGACTTTCTTGTGCACTTCAATATTTTAGAGTAGGTTGATGTAATTCTGTCTTCAAGAAATCACACGTAGTTCTTATTTGTTCTACCAAATATGATTCTTTGCCAATATTAGGGGTCTCACACCAGAAACTGGGAATTGTTGAGTTTAAATTTGCAAAAGCTATTTGGTTTCAGTCGTGAGTTACCATTAGTATATATATATGATAAAATGAAAATAGACAACAGGGAACACATTATATTCCATGAATTTTTGTTATTGGGTGCAAGGCCCACTGAGTCCTGCTGTATAGCATATTATTTGTAGTTAGCTAACTTGCCTCATGCTGCTTAAATTCAAGTATGCCCAAATATTAGAAGTATATAAAATAAATTTCTTGAGAACCTGGTAAAAATTAAACCAAAAGATTAATAATAATTTTAATAGTTCTGCATAAGTTGTACATAGGACTGTGTATGCTTAATATGTGTTATAAACAGTGTTGGGACTAACGCGTTATTAAGTAATGCGTTACAGTAACTACGTTATTATTGTGGTAACGAGCACGGTAACTAGTTATTATGCCAAAATCAGGAACGCGTTAGTCGTTACTGGGATTTAGATAGGGTCGTTACTCGTTACTTCGTGTAGTGGCTATCGCGGAGCTTCCACAGATTCAGTAACATTAGCAAGTGGTGGAGGCCCGCAGGTGGATGAGGGAAAAGGGACGCAGAAGGAAAAGAGACCCGAGGCGGCCGCCGGTCCAAGTGTGAACTGAACTTCAGGTAAGAAGTTATGACCTGCAGTCTCTCTGGGTCAGATATAAACCAAGTTTAGGTGGAGTTTATTTTCGTTATTCTGACTTTTTCCGTACCGCGTGCTAGCTAGCATGACGGAGTTTCTATACAGCTGGGTGGTGCTATGAAGTTAATGATGTTGAACTTTATTTTGTTCATAAGTTATTAGAGTTGCCAACCGTCCCGTCTGGTATTCAGAGAAAATATTACGCCTTTCTTATTGAGGTGAAAAGGAACAGTTTGTCCCGTAATTCAGCTACAATGAAAAAGCACAAAGCTGGAGTTACTCTGTGTCTTTGCTGCACAGCTGCCTCTTCTTCTCTCATTCTCCCCCCTCCCTCTCCAGTTTCTACTTCAGTCATGAAAACTGATCAATGATCAGCTGATCGGCTCT
The DNA here is from genome assembly GCF_041146795.1 of Maylandia zebra. Classification (NCBI taxonomy): domain Eukaryota; kingdom Metazoa; phylum Chordata; class Actinopteri; order Cichliformes; family Cichlidae; genus Maylandia; species Maylandia zebra. The sequence continues at coordinate 38,786,181 of NC_135173.1, read as the reverse complement.
CTTGTTTGTTTATCACCCACTTTGCGCCGAAAGAGGAAACCAGCGGATGTCGCGCTAAACAACAGCAGCACGTTTAAGCTTGATCAGCTATTGTTAGAATTTGTTTAATATTAATTTCTAGTATCAGCTGATGTTTGCTGGAGCCACAGCTACAAAAAAGCTGCTGGTCATGATACGGTTTGGATATGTGGTGAGAGGGAAACATGAAGATGAAACCAGGAGATGTCCTTACTGGATCATCAGAGCTGAACAGGTGATGGAGAAACAGGTTTACCTTTTAGGTGACATGAATGAGTTGAAGGGAAGTTATGAACTGTTTCTGAGAGACAAATAACACCAATATCATTTTCTAAGTAGCTGACAGCTGGTAACTGTGCAGGTGCGGATCTAGCAAAGTGTTGCCAGAGGGGCATGTAGGGCATTAACAGGGAAAGGGGGGCACAAAGAAATACTTTTCTTTCTTATTCTCATTTAAAATGTCTAGCTTTTAAAAAAATAATTATCTGAATCTTACAACAAACGATTGAGAGATTAATGCATATATACCATCAAAAGAGTGTACATCACTGTCACAACAGTGTTTATTTTCATTCAAAGGCTTTGTGATTTTTCCTATAATGGTGGGCCGGTCTCTAGTCAAAATGCCCGGGCCAATTTTCTGTCCCAGTCCAGCCCTGTATGCAGCTCATCTGCAGTCTGGTGTTACCTGCATCTTCCTATTCAGAAGTAGAGCTGGGCGATATGAGATTTTTTTCATATCACGATATGTTTTTTTCATTTCAGGCGATAACGATATCTATCACGATATAAGCCAAATAACTATATTTGTAAGATTTAAATGTGCCGTTGCTCACAAGTAAAATGTGAAATAATCAGCAGCTTGTTTTTATTTAAATATTTATTTCCCATAATAAGTTCAACAGGGTAGATGTACTTAAGGAACATGAGACTTTTTCAGATAAATAAAGGCAAATATTGCAAACTACACAAAAGGCAGCCGCTAAAGCGTTTAAGTTTCAAAATAGAACAAACGAAACAGACTAAATTGTCAATTCCACTTAGAAACAAAATATTAATTCTAAAAATAAATCTTAGTTTGTTTTACAGAAGAACAGACAAAACACACACACACACACACACACACACACACACACACGTAGGAAAATATTTAGTATACACATCCAGAAATGCATACACTATTATATATTGTACATATATTTATTAGTTTCAGGTTGGCCATTCTTGTATTTTGCTCGTTTGTGTTGTTGTGTTTGCACATCTCTGTTGCTTGTGGGGCTCGCACACAAGAATTTCACTCGCATGTGCTGTGCCAGTGTGCCTGCACATGTGATGTGACAATAAAAAGTGATTTGATTTGATTTGATTTGAACTGACTAACTTTTGTCAATATCAAATAAACTGAGAACTAAAAGGAAATTCTCAATCTCTCCTTGTTGTATAGCTTAGCTTTTCAAACAGTTTTAACAGTTACTTTAGTCTGACAAAAGCCGAATGACGAATTAGCGCTTCCAGTCAGAGACTGAGGCTACGTCCACACGTACACGGGTATTTTTGAAAACGGAGATTTTCCGTTTTCGTTTTAAAAAATAATCCCGTCCACACAATAAAGGCAGAAATGAAGGAAAACGCTGCTATGAACATGCCAAAGCAGCAGGTGGCGCTAGATTCCTAACCGTGCAGAAATATTGGCCAATCAGAAGTCTAGAAGCCTCGGTGGGAAAAAGTAAACAAAGCTGGGGCATAGAAGCAGAACCGAGTCGTATGTGTGGACGGACAGTAACTGTGTGTATATGTAAGCATTTAAACACTGCAGAGAGTAGAATTAACAGTAACAGTATTGTAGAAATTCATTTCACCGAAACAATAACGTGGCGCACAGTGTGACGCATGCACCAGTTTATTGTATTTCCAGACTTGCTTTTGGCACAATTTACAGTGCGAGCTACTCTGTTTTTTGTCAGACTTGAAATAGCCGAAATACCTTCACACTACGGAACTTCTTTGGCTCTTCCGTTCGACAATCTCTCCGGCATTGGAACCATCATCTGTGTTCTCTTCGGTCACGCTCGGTTGATTTTTCTAGTCGGCACACTCATTTCCTCCATTACGCGCTGGCTCCATTACCCGCTGGCTGCTTCCCAAACAAACACACGTGCGGCTTGGCACTTGTGCTGTACGTAACAAGTCACGCGACGTGACGCTGCGGCTGTGATTGGTTCGGCTCTGCGCTACTTAATTTGGATTGGCTGACCTTTTTTTTTTTTTTTTTTTTTTTTTTTTTTAAGAGGACAAGAGCGGCGAGGTCTATCGCGATAGCTTAATTTCTCTATCGAGTAAAAGTTATATCGCGATACATATCGTTATCGTTCTATCGCCCAGCTCTATTCAGAAGGCAGAATTTCCGAGTTCTGAGTACAATCGAAAGCACCACGACTGCAGTTTTTGTGTTGGATGTAAAAGGCGCACATGACGCTGTGACGTAGGCTAGAATCATGGCAGCGGTCAATGACGGTCCAGGTGTGGGATTTCTCTCGTGGAAATATGCACATTATCTTTTCCTTTCTATTGGTAGGTGGCACAGTGCACTTGTGGCAAGTAAGCAAGCTAGAAGACTGGCAAAGTTATGGAAGCTACACATTAACAAGAGAATTCTGAGTAAAACCAAAGTTACTTTCCCTAGTAACTAGTTACTTTGAAAGTAACGAGTAACTTGAAGTAACTGAGTTACTTTTGAGAGAAGTAACTAGTAATGTAAGTTGGGTAAGTTACTATTTTAAAGTAACTTACCCAACACTGGTTATAAATGGAAACTGGAATGCATGGGATACATTATTGGATGGGTGGATGGGTGGAGTATTCCTGGGGCCTTTCTGCATGGACCCCTTGTGCCTCTGGAGTTTCCTCCAAGTATTCTGATTTCCTGCATAGTCCAAACACATGCTTATGATTATTCAGAAATAGTTTTGGGTGTGGACGTGATGATATGTGGTTGTTGGTTCCTTTGTGTAAGACCTTGATGTACTGCTACCAAAATGTTTACTGTATCACCTGGGATAACATCCAAAATTTAACGGGTGAAATTTGCTTTCTGCTTTTAAAGTTTTGTGCAATTAAAAACTAAAAGTTTTTAATTGCACAAAACATTCCTTAAGGAAGGAATGTGTGTTTCTTTCTTCTGACAGCATAGTCAAAAAGAAGGAGCTACTTTTCAGCTGTTTCCTTATTCACAAGAAGTTCCCACAGCAGGTATATCTGCATATTTGATTTGGCAGATTTTTTTTCTTTACACCAGTAGCAACCCCAAAGGGATTTGTGTCTCCTCCCAGGATCAAACTGTGGATCTTTTACTTGTTAGTCAAATGTGTAAACCAGCAAACTACAGACCCACTTCTTTTAGGAGCATCAGTTACCAAAAAGTGAATACAAACAAATTCCATTTCGTTTAATGTGCTAACATTTTCTCTATTATTTACTTACCAAAACCAGCCAACAGCTCAGAAAATTTTAAGTTAAACATAGAAGCCACACTTGCACAGTGAGAACATGCCAGGTCCCAGCTGAACCCATAGACCTACTTGCTGTGAGGTCACAGTGCTTACCACCGAGTACATTTGTGGATGTTTTCATGGTTTGTCTTTATGTGTATAATTGTTTAAAGTTGGGATTTAAACTTTAATTGTGCAAATGATCATATAAATACACTTCTTTGCAGTGTTTTTTTTTTTTTTTTTACTGAGTCTGTTCATGGAGTCTCTTATTTAACTCTACAGAACACATTGGATTTCATTGTATTGTACACGTGTTGCTGTTATCGTGTCCATGCCCTGTCTGTGTGCACAAATATTCAGCATGCATATGTATTTGTGAAAATGTGTTCATGTGTTTGTGTCAATGCAAAAGCTGTTTTGGCCTGTCAGCCTACACCTTTCCCTCTCCCTGTCATCTCTTCAGGCGTGCAGGCGCTGGAGCGTGAAGGCAAGCACCGCTTCTCTCCTCATTGAGGATGCCAGTCGTCTCCTCTGGTGTCCTGCAGGCACAGCAGCAGCCGACAGACGCCAAAGAGAAGGGACAGAGGAAGGCACTGAACTTATAACAACAACAGCGACAACAATTTCAAGACGTGGAAAACATTGGCCCTTCGAAATCACTCCATCACTTACTTTAACAACATTAAGGAAGGAATGTGTGTTTCTTTCTACACGATCGAGAAAGATAGAGACATAGGGAAAACATCCGAGACAAAGAGAAAGAAGGAAGGCAGGATTAAAGTTGGTGCTAGTCTCCACAGAGGGTTAGAGTTAATGCTAGTAACTGCATAGGAGAAAGGATTCCAGTATTTCTGCCCTCTTTTTCTTTTTTTATCATAGCTAGGACTTTTCCCTTAGAGATCTGGAATGACAAATAGAATTAGGCATGAATCTTGGGCTGATCTATTTGGTGATGAACCAGAAACGAGAATATCATAGCTGCAGTATGCACTTTGATAAGGCATCCAAAAGGAATAATGAAGGGACAAGAAACATCCTACTACATGTAGAATACATTATATGTGCACAAGCTGTCTCCATTTATGATAACATGAAAAAAATAAAATATATAAATATATATTTTAAAAAAAAAACCTTTTTTATTACCCAGTAATTCAGATTTTTTTTATTATTATTATTAAACACGCATTAAAACACGACAAGTGTACTAGTTTTAAGGCTGTAAAGTAAAAACAGTGTTTCTGAGTTGTTGAAGTAAGCATAGTGATATGGGGAGGACCAGTTCTCCAGCAAGGACATGATCTGGCACTGTCATAACCTCAAAAGCCTCCGTGTTTATCAGCTAAATTTATAGATTTAGCATTAGTCAATTTAGGCATTCTCAGACAGTTAAATTGAGTTGAACTTAGAGCACGCAGTATGCTGCAGGTGAAGGAGTGCCTTTCAAAATAGCATGAAGAAGAGACTCAGATATTGTTTTATGAATCTTTTTTTCCCCACTTCAACCAAGTCATCTATCCTTTTTCTTTGTTTGTTGTATTTTTTATTTTATTTTTTTCAGAGATAATGCTACTTCCCTATCCCACTCGAAGGCTAATCAGATGCATACATTGGAAAGGAGTTTGCTTTTCCTTTACTGCCGCTAACCGGCTTTATCTCAAGTACACACAAACACAGATGAAGATAACTGTACACATAAATACGGATGAAGATAACAGAAAGGAGGGCTTACATTTATTTTCGCTTATTTTCCTACTAGTAGATTTCCAAGAGATATTTCCCTGTAGTTCTACTGCACATCCCAGTTCTCCTCTCTAAGCTCTTAGAGGGATCAACAGAACATGCCAAAGCAATGTTTTTCCAGTGTCTTTGTTTTCTCACTTTCTTCTCTCATGTCTCAGTCCAAGAAATGGAAGCATGGTACTGTGGATCTGGGGAATGTACCTGGCACAAGACTTTAATCACTATAAAACACATTTTGCTAAGTCCATTTGTTTGAATTTGGTTCAATCAGACTTGCAAATTCACACCTGAGAAGGAAGTAGTCTGCTGTCTGTATGTGTGTCTGTGTGTGTATTTGTGTTTGCAGTTTTTAAGGAAAAAATGAAAAAACAACAACAACAACAACAACAAAATTAAGGCTACATTGACCCAAAGAATGCGGTACATGCATGTGAACATTTTAAACACATCTTGCTGAATTGTACTACATAATTACTTATTATTAAAACCGGATTAGTGCATCATTTGGTGGCAAAGTGCAATAAAAATAACAAGCTATCATATAAGCCCTTGCTGTTTGAGATGAAAACAGATCATTACATCTGGTGTGCACATGTCACGCTAGATGAAGTGTGACTGGACCACAATTGTTAGAAGATTGATGAATATTGTGGTCTTAGATTGTTGTGAGGATAAAACCAAAACAAAAAAAAACAACAACAACCAAACAAACCAAAAAAAACATGTTGCTCTCAATCTACTTGAGCATGGTCCAGCATACTAAGGTCCTGTGTTGTTTAAATATTCAGATTTTAATATCCATCTGCCCTCACCTTCTGTTGTTTAGATATCTGTAACATTTACAGCAATATGAGACATACAGCATCCAACGGAAAGTGCATCTTGAATGTTCTCCTTCATTAAATAAATGAGATGCAATTACACAGTGTAATAGTGTGGTTTCGGGGACATGGATATGGATATTCCTGCCCCTAAAAACAATGTTAATTTCGCTGATGGTGTTTGCAAAGTATTGTTTTCAAAATAATTAATAGCAATTAAAATCTGAATTAAATTATTCATTCTGCTTTAGCTTGTCAGTAAATTAGATATGTTAGAACACAGACACATCAAGACACTGCATCTTCATCATGAAGTTATTAGACAGATATTTATTTATGCAGTAGTGCAAATGCCATACGTGACAAGAATCCCAGCGGCATATTTACCAGTTGATGATTAATGTTCAGCTAAACTTTTGATCTATGATCATCAGCCTTTGTTTCATCAGCAACTGATGCATATGTGTTATCTTATAAAACACCAGTCTCAGTTTGAAAAGGTTTTAAACCTTAAACACGGTGCTTAAAATAGAAAATTAGTTTTGCTATAATAGGATACTAATAAGTAACCCTACTTATAAACAACTCACAGTTTAATAAGTTACTCTGGACATTATGTCTGCTTTCAGTTGAGCCATTAGAACATACCTGAATGATGATGATGATGATGATGATGATGATGATGATGATTATGGCTTTTATCATTATTACTTTGTTCTTGCTCAAAGTATTGAGGGTGAGCAGTGGGGTTACTAATATTAGTATTGACGCTGATGAAAAAGAGATTGTTTTCCATATAATTTCCATCTGCCCTTCAGTTGGTGAGACAACAAGCAGCCAGCACGCTGGCTAATCCTCTGGCCTCTGCTGAGTCCTGCTTGTTCAGGTGATGCCATTATTTAGGCCAGCTGACATGGCTTAAACAGTCTGCCTCCAAACACAACATAATAACCAGGTCATTCCAAGGTGAAATGGGTGGTTGTGGATCCTGTGGAAGGGCTCTGAAGTGAGGGTGCCACTGACCACTGTGGCCTCATGGCCGTCTAGTGGCCTTATGCAGGAGCAATACTGTGGTTACTAGTCAGTTTTGGCTCTGGTCAGACTAATCTTCCTAATCATGGAGCTGTGACTCCAAACAATATACAGCCTACCTGGCCCAGATATGTAAATGGAGGGACCCTCAGGTAAGTTCAGATCCTACTGCAACTGGTCAGTGTACTGTACTGATTATCTGAATTATCTGTTTAGCTACATTTTTTTATAGCCAGTATAATAAAATTCTAAATGTACTTTAAGGGGCTTTACAGGCTTTAAACTCTAAAACCCCAGCTTAGCCCTAAAAGTAAATTTGTCTCAATTTGTCTGGGTTTTCTCTGCCAGACTGGATAAATGGGCAACAGGTGCATGTTGCATGTATGGATGTATAGATGTATAGATAGATAGACAGATAGATAGATGACACAAATGCCATTTATTTCTGTGTCAATAACACTCGAAATGAGATATATGCTGTGATAAACAGCATAATGCACGGTGGCCTAGACAATGAAAACGAAATACAAAAGCAAATGACCCAAAAAAAAGAAAAACGACAAAAAAAACAAAACATGTCACCGGAGTGAGATGGGATTTCCAAGCCAATACTGCACCTGCATCCACCGCCAGGTACAAAGATTGCATTGGACAGGCATCTGAGAATGTGGAAAGGCAAATACTCAGTCAGACAGGCATGTCGACCCTCACATAGCGGTGCATACTCATACAAAAATGACACACACTGTAAGTGTGCACAGACTTTAAAAAGGAGAAAAAATGGAAACAGAAGCTTTTCAGTGGTTTCAAACTACTGGATATCTCACTTTTTTTCATTTTTGCTTTTTGTTTTTTCTGTACTCCGTTGTAACCACACTATAATTCTACATATTTGGGGAATAAAGCCTATTTCATCATTCATTTTGGCCCCCTCCCGTTTTTTCTCTCTCTCTGAATGTGGTCATGTGGGCGTTGGGGCTTTCGATGTGCTCTGCTGATTTCTCAGATTATTGCTATCCATCATTTGTTTATACTCTCATTTAGAAAATGAGGTCACTTCCATTATTGCGATATAATTTCCTGCAAGGGCTACTAAGGCCATAGCCAACTTTAGTTTTGTTTTTGCCTCTCTCTCACACCCTGCTTTGCAATTTCTTAGCTTACATGGCTTCAGCTAAAAAAAAAAAAAAAGTCCTACAAACAACAACACACTGCTCAATGTTAGCATTGGCATTAATGGCGTCTTCAGCAAATTGCTTGATATGCAGCTCATGTACAATAAAATCTAAGTTAAACACCTGAGATGTACCTTGCAGTAATTCAAAGCATTTAGCGCAGATTAGCTGCTGGTCTTTAAGACAGGGAAGTATTTTTCCAGCCCATGACCCTGAGGAGCACTGTTGCAGAATTACAATGCTCTGTGTAGTCCTGATACTGAGCAATAATATCATACACCTGTCATGGTGTATTCCAGAGGTGGCTGTGTATGTCTTGTCATGTTAACAACACAATAAATGTGACGCTAAGAGGCCAGTATCCTCTTAGATGAACATATCCTCAGGAATGCTGCCTTTACTGCAGTCATCTTGTGTTAAGTCACCATCACCAGCTCCAGGGGTTAACATTTTGGATAAACGACAACGTTGGCTGGCTGGAGGCAGTCCAGGGTCATGACATTGTCTGGAGGGGTCCCATGACCATGTCAGCACAGCCACTGCAGGCATTTCTCTTGTAGTCTGAATACAGTTGGCTTTCAGGTGCTTCCCTTTTCACTGTCCTCTCATTAAGCAGCCTCTGGGGACAAGCTTATGGGCAGCTCTTCTCTGGCCTGCAATAATAATGTTGATCCTCTAGGCTGTCAGCCAAAATCAGAGAACTTTCTATACTTAGAAAGACCATCATAAGCATATTTGTAATAACATTATCAGTGCAGCAGTGAAAAATAAGGCTGGGCAAAGAATTTAGGGGTTATTCAAGCTTAGTGAAGTAGTTAGCATCTGCTGTCTTATCAGTCTTAGGGCAATATCATATCAGAATAATGAGGACAGATATGCTCCAGCTTTGGAGAATACGCAATGCGATCTCGGATATATTTGCCTTACCATATAACCATTCAGTGGTTAGCTGATGACAGTTCCATATCTCTATATCAGAGAATGTCAGAGTACTCGTGTAAAGTGGGGACTGTTATATAATAGCCAACTACTTGAAGTAAATCTATGCAAATAATTTGTGAGTATGGAGATCTTTTTCAAAGCCTGCCATTTGCTAAAAAGTGACAGAATTGTATAGTGAGAAGATAGAGCTAGAAATAAAGGGCAAAATGTAGGAAAGTGTGCAAAGAATGAGAACAAAATTCAGCCTTTGTATTAAGATATCAATCTAAAATCAGAGTGATACAAAATACTAGGATAAATTTCTTTCATCCCTTTTCTAACAAATCAGCCAAAAATATTTTATTATAACTTAATGTAATTAAAGAGTTGAAACTAGAAATGTTGAAACGCTATCTCACTTGTTATTAATTCCTTATTAGACAACTTTGCTGAAATTGAGCTGGATACAACACAAGGTGCTCACAAGGTAACCCCAAGGTTCAGTCACACTAGAGTCAAAATGGAATGACAACCTCTTTGTGACTAGGAAAAATTGGTGGTCATCCAGTCATGGCAGTGAATTTTCTTTTGAAATTTAGTGACCAATTTTAAGTAGTGGTGGCAACCTGCTAGTCTCACAGAGGTTAAACATGAAACCTTTACATGCCCACTTTTAATCACCTGGCAACTGCACAGGCTGCCTGGTGGGAGGCAGCCTGTCTCTAAACAACTGCGGTCATTCTCACTCATTGTCAGACAGAATGGCAAAGATTTGCACATAATTGCCCTGTAATTTATAAACAGAAAGCTTGCAGCCAGCCCCTTAGATTGTTTATCTGAGCCACTCTACATCAGTAAGCATACCTCATCTGCAACAAGAGACTCAACACCATTGCCCCACCATTTAAATGATGTACTCCCTTAATGCCACCTATTAAAAAAATTAATAAATTATATATTATATATATATATATATATATATATATATATATATATATATATATATATATATATATGTGTATATATATATATATATATATATATATATATATATATATATATATATATATAAATGTGTGTGTGTGTGTGTATACTGAAATTACATCTGTGTTTTAGTTTAGAACAACTCAATTCAGTTTGATTTACTATTAAATCAATCATCGCTAAAAATCATTGATTTATTATCAGACTGAAGGTCTTCTGGGTGCAGTTTTACTGACCCACTAAGAAAGATTCAATGAATAAATAATAAAACAGAACAACAGAACATGTGATTTTGCACTTAATGATTGTAGAAAACAGAAACAGACTGCAGATTGCTGACTGTAGAGATGTCAAGTTATCATAGCAAATTCAGCCTATGTAAGATAAAGGCAGGGGCATGGTGGCTTAGTGGTTGCACTGTTCCCTTATAGCAAGGGCATCTTGTTAGGATTAGGATCCTCTTGCTTGAGAGGGTTTTCAGGTGTTTATGTTGGTTTTCTCCATGCGCTCCCGGTTCTACTGCCATCGAAAAACAAGCTTTATTAACGAGGGTTTTTTTTAAAAAAGGTGTGATGGGTTATGCAAAGACAAAGCTGGGTATAACCATATTGGAAAAGAAACTGATTTCAATGTGATACCAGCTTATATGTTAGAATTATTCTACTGCGTAACTGCCATGAAACATGCCTTTACACAACACAAAGCACTGGTGAGACTGTGTGAAACAAGTAACAACACAGCAGGAAACAACTCAAGCTTCACAGGGATCAGTAAAGTCTGCATCTATTATTATTTGTTATCAATCAGAGCACAAATGGCATGAAATACTAATAACTAAGAATGTGACAACAGATTTCTCTAAACAACAATTAACAGAGAAGTTGTGTCACTCTAAAGGATAGAGCGATCAAGTGAGATGCACAAACAGCAGTTAAGCTTCTCACATAATTTAACAGGTACCTAAGGTCCAGATTAGGCAGGGATAATTAGAATGATACCACATTTGCAAAAATGTGCAAATTGTAACATTTTGGGGCGACCTACTAACAATACCTTAATTTATAAGCACAAACATAACCAGTTAATTTCAATAATGACCAGCATTCTACCAAGACCTGCTCAAGTTAGTGGGTCAAAAACAAACTATGCAATTTTTATGCATGTTTTTCTTTCTGGAAAACGGCATGTAGTGTCACATAATGCAAGACAGACATGTCACTAACAAGCTAAAGTAATCCATCGTTCATTGTGAATAACTTGGATGCCTGTAAAGATCCCAGTAAAATGCACTTTTTTCCCTCCCCCCTCCAACACCACATGCTAAGTTCAGTTAGGTTCTGCTCTGTTTGATCAAAAATAACAGTACTGTTAGTGAAAACTACGTGGGGCTCAGTTCTAAATAAAGTTAAAAGCTACAGGAGAGAGCCAAAGACTGGCACTGCATTCACAGCTTTCAACCATCCACTCGTAACATTGTACACTTGTTCTGATAACATCTTCTCCTTGCAATCAATAAAGTAACACTCCTAGAAGTAACTATCACTGCCTCATCAGCCTCAAAATAAGTCATGTTGTTTTTTGGATATAGCATCATATGCAGTAAATTGCCTGCTGCAAACCTTAGTAAATCATGTGAGTATCATTCATTTTAACACTTTTCCCATTTTTTTCTCTGAAAGGACTGAAAGAAAAACTCCTCAATACATGATGCAACAATAACTTCTTACATACCTGTCAGTCAGAAAACTGACACTACAACTCTTTAGTAAATACCAAGAAAATGTTTTTAATATCGCAACAGGGTTTTGCACTGTTGCAGAAAATCTCATGCTGAAAGAACTGCCACCCCATGACTGGACTGGATGTTCTGATCAGACAATTGGTTGCATTCTATTACATGTCTATATAACTATACAGTCTTTTAAGTCATTAGTTTGGCATACATAAAATTGAATTTTTGCACCAACAAGGCCATTTTCAAAGAGCTATGAGCCAAAATTATCATATTTTGCCATGATGTGGAGTATCTTTAAAATTGAGGAAGTGAGTGATGATTGAAGGACAAAAAAAGTGGCAGGCCTGAAAAACTAACTGTATCTAACAATCATGTTTTTAAGAAATAGGAAAAAAAAAATCCATACTATAAACTTATAAACTTAGAATTATACCACTAATATTATCGGACTTGAGTTGTCAAGAGTAAGATTTGTTTTGTGTTATAGTCATTACTTAGTTGTATACTATGTTCTTTTATCCACAAAAACCCCTTCAGATGTAACTGGTCACTGCTACTACTATTCACATGTAGATATCAATTTATTGAGATTCCATTGTTCCCAAAAGTAGAGCATTTATTAGGGGAGGTCAGCTATAAGTGAAGGTGTATAACTGTAAATGTTAAGCAAGGCATTGTTGAAAGCAAGCCTGCCTGCTCAGCAAACCTTCCCTGAATAAATAAAGCTTAAAATAGAGAGTGGAATACATGTGATGAAGGTCATGAGATATATTCCATGATCTTGCAAGTTCACATTACACTCCTGTGCCTGCTGGGACACTAAGGCAGCCCATTAAATAGAATTTAATATAAAGAAAGAAACAGTATTTCAGGGGCATAAGCCAAGGATTTGGCAGCAAGGGGCTGCATTTTACAGAGTGCTGTGCAACTTTGTCAGGTAAACGTGACTGTTAGGGACAAGCGAAGATTGATGGAATCTTTTTTCCCCTTGGCTCAGCAGTCTTTGATTTTCACAGCACAAGGGAGGAAGAAGGGGTGAAGGAATGGAGGAGGAATGATAGATAGGAATTCATGTCATTTATATCCTTAGGTCAGTCTATCACACAACTGACTGTGAGAGAAAGCGAGCAGGAGCTAAAGAAAGATGGTAAGATACAGTTACCATTTAAAAATATATAAATCTATGTTCATAGCAGCTTCCCATAAGAAATTTGCAGTAACTAGGGGTTCAAATGTTTTCATGAGCATGAGTGCAGTGATTCATGCTGGCTCAATTAGCATCTGTGTACTTTTGTCTGATTGAATGAAATAACTCTGTTCCAGTCCTTGAAGCATAACTGTGTAGTGCTTTTCAGTTTCCACCTATTGGTGCCTCCATCTAACATTTACTGGGAGGCAATGTATGAAGATGATTTGGGTTTACAACAGAAGTGCTTTCCTTATAATTGCTTCTGCAGAGACATTGATTGATAAAAGCCTTCGGCCAGATTAAATGATAGGCCTTCCAAAAAACAAGGAAACAGTAGCCATGGGAAAATGTCAGTTCCTGTTACATTATATGATATCTTGTTGCTGCTTTTCACAAATAACCTGGTGGTAGTTTAACTTCTCTTTAATGTATTCATTTTTTTTTTTTTGATTGTGTGCACTTACCTGAAAATTAGGACTAACTTGCTTATACGAGATCTAAAAGCATGTTATATTCTCACATTATGGATAAAAGATACTGATCATACAATGAACATTTCAAAAATTTCATTTTTCCAATATATGGACAATGTAAAAAAAACATTGTTAAACTTGTGCTTGGATTTCATTAATATTATACATGCTGTTTTGGGAACATTTTTGTACTGTTTTGTCATTTATTGTAATATGTCCGTATTTCAAAATCTATTTTATTTTTTAAAAATGACATAACTTTTAAAGCTTAAATCTATATTATGCTGATAATAATTTTCAAGCCAACAGTAGGCCACAGTTCTTTCTGTGTTTTGTTGTTAATTTTCAACTAGAGAGAGAGAGAGAGAGAGAGATATGTGTGTGTGTGTGTGTGTGTGTGTGTGTGTGTGTGTGTGTGTGTGTGTGTGTGTGTGTGTGTGTGTGTGTGTGTGTGTGTGTGTGTATTGTAATGCTAATCACATTTTCTCCATCAAATACCCTGTTCAAGCGGACATGTCTCCCAGTGGGATATCTCCAGGAAAAACTGGGAAGATTATGTCTCTGGGCTGGCTTGGGAACCAAACCAGTGTATCTAGTTTTCCCTCAAGCAATCATTTTTTAAACACTAAATTTGGCTGTTTTTTTTTTTGTTTTTTTTTTAATTCTATCTCCAGAAGTGTCCTTACTTCAAAGTTACTCCCCCCTAACCTCTGTATTTATAAACCTGGCTGACTTTTTCTGTTGGGTTACATGGCTTTCAATTGCTGATGGATTTTCTTTTTCTGTTTTTTTTCTTCTCTCCTCCCACACAAGCAAATTTTGTGTCATAAAAGCTGCAATTGCACAGCTTACCACAGCCAGAAATCTCTTCCACACTGTTACCCATCCATCCCCTCCACAGTGAAAACACAAGATATGTGTGTCACCCATGCAATTAATTGTCCATTTCCCATTTCCTCTCTGGGTTGTTCACACAGATCTACATTCAACAAAATGGGGACACTCGGGTTTGTATTTACAAAGGCAAACAATTATGACATTGCTCCATAACATTCTAGCAGCATGTTAAATGACCTGTAATTTGAGTCTGTACAGCCAAATCCTATAGTTCCAAACCAAGGCTAATTCTGTGTAAGCCTGTCAATTGGACACTACTGAGGAGAAAAATCCACGTAAATTTCTGCACATGCTCTTCTGCAAGACACATTACTCATCTGAGTGTTCATCCACAAATTGCAGACATCAAGCAGTCCCCATAAGTGAAGAGTTTGTTCATATGCAAATGTGCTTCTTCTAATCCTCTATTATTCTGTATTTGCATGCTGTTCTGAAAAATGCCTCAACCCCCCCCCCACCTGGCTTTCATCATACAAAACAAAGGTGTTTACACGACTCAGTGCAGCAACTGCTGCAAGATATTCGAGGCACTGCAGAGATGCAAATTAGACACCAGTAGAATTCTGTAGTTGCTAACCCATTTTCTATGCATATTCACACTGTGCCATCACTTTCATATATCAGAATAAAATGTCAACTCTTGATAAAGCCTTAGCATGCTCGTAGGATTGCCTTAAGTAGGACAAATGTCCATGAAAAAAACATCAAGCCGTTACATTAGCAAGGATGATAATTACATTTAAGATGTGACATGACAATATAAAGTCATATTACTTTATCCATGCATGTTTTTCATGAATCATACAGCAACGGGAATGGTTTTCATTTCAGTTTGCATAAATTAAGTACATACATTTTATTGTTCTTCCACAGAACACATAACCTTTAAGGTTCCACTATGTCAACTGCATTTTATTTTTTCTTCACCATCTCTAAAGATTTTAGCTTGGAAAGGTAACCTTGCATATTTTATATTGGATAAAACAAGATTCCGAATTGAAATATGCAAAGTAAGTAGTGTGAACAACACTGCCAGCAGCTGTAAACATAAATATCAATTTGCATAACTGTTGACTATACAACGTCCTATTAAATAAATATCTTAGTACAGTTTGGTCTGTTAGTATTTAGACAATTCCCTTTTTTGCATTCTACAGCACAGTTTAATCCAAGCAGTAAAAGTTTTTACCTTTAATTAAAAAGTTTAAAAAAATGCTTAAGAATTGCAATCATTATTATAAAGCTAAGAATAATTGGACAAACTAACATAATTTTAAATATAAGGACTGAAGAACTTCCAGTTGTGGTTTGTTTGTAGCCCTCAGTATTATCTTGAGTAACTGAAAAACTGCTTTATTGGGTTAAGATATGGTAACTAATGTGGCCATTGAAGAATTCAAACTTTGTTGAAAGCACCTTTCAATCATTTTCCCAGCATTTGGCTGAATCTAAGCAGAGATTTTAACCCTGTACAGTTCAGAATTCATATTTCCATCGGCAGTCACATCATCAATAAACACTAGTGATCTTGTTCCACTGGCAGCCACACATAACCAATGTTCCTTCTAAGCTGTGCACGTGCACAATTGCGCACTGCTGGCACGGTCTCTGCGCACAGAAAATCTGCGTTGCGCACAAAAAAAATCATCTAACCGGAATTGAAATTAAAATTATTAATAATTCTGTTTTGCAGTGTTAGTCAGTAAGTCACTGGCTGCTCCTGTATGTGTTTAGAACGATGCCACCTTATCCCATAGTCCAGCCAATGATGCGATTCACATTCGTATATGCACAGCTAATCAACGTCGTTGATGACAGCGTCCTTATGTGCCGACACCGGTGTTTTAGCTAGCAAAGCAGCGTGGCTGATGAGGAGTGAAGTCACGTTAATGACAACATGTACAACCATTGGAGATGTGAGCAGGACAGACGGAACAATTGACGGAAAAAAGTGTACTTTATACCAGTTTTTAAATTGTGTTGATAGGCCACGTAAAACTAGAGTTGTGATAAAAAATATGCAATGTTTGGTTTTCTTCCTGAATACTATCGTTATTTATATTTACTGCGGGAAGAAACGGTAAAAACAGCGTTTTATAAGGAAAACGCTCGAAAGCACTCTCCACCTGTGAGCAAAAACAAAACCAACTCCCACCCTTTCCTATTGGTCGAAAAAAGTACCATGTCTACCAATCAAAAAATGATATGGCAACGTGGCATCTAGATGTTAAGACACGGGGGGAAGTTTTAGGAGTGACGGCGGTGTTTTGAGATGTGAGAGATTTGCGACGTTTAGCGCAAATCTTGTGTAGTTAGTGTGTAGTGTAGTTTTTGTTGTGTGTGTCAGAACAATGAGGCTACTGCTGAATGTTACAGGTGTTACAGGAGTGATACATCTCCTGTTGTCAGGCCTGCAGGTATCAGGCTGTTGTTCTCCTTTATCTCACAGTGGACAGAAATATTTTGTGGCACAAATAATTTGTGTGGCATCAAATTTGATGCAGAACAAGTCAGAGCTTTATGAAAAAAAAGAAAGAAAGAAAGTTGTGTTTTTAAAATTGGAGTTCAAGTTATTTTTTACTTCCAATAGTGTTAACATACTACACAGATCATGAACATGATTTTTTTTTACATTTTCATTGTAAGTGGGATAAAGTAGTTAATTAAAAGTAGTCTAACATAAATGTAAATGCTGTAATTTGATTATTTTAATAAACCATGTAACTTGGATGGATTCGATGCTGGCGTGACCACAGTGCACACGTCTGCTGTCGCTCACAGTGGTCCAAGGGATCGCTCAGGGAGTTTGTGTGTTCGTTCAGACACATGAAAAATTAGAGGGAACATTGCACATAACCATAACATTGCGCTCTTTGGTGATACAATTAGTTACGTCAAGATCCAAACAAACAGTAATAAAGAAAATTCATAGCTGTCTCTTGGCAAGGGGACCTTTTGCTGTGAGGCAACAGTGCTAACCATTGAGCCAATGTAATATTGTGGGGGCTGATTAGCCGAAATCACCTCTTATTTCTATATACCGGTGAAATATTCGCTTATGTTTGAAATAATAACTGATTATAAGAAGTGAGTTCATTTTATTTTTTCCAAATGACAGAAAACTGTTGCTATGTTTATATTTTATCAGTGTCCTCAGCAGCAGGTGTTGTTTTGCGTTTAGAGCTACAGCTTCCTGTCAGAGAGCTGAAAGGAGAGCATTTGACAGAAAGAATATATTCACTCTGCTGATTTGTCATCCTTCCTGTTCCACACATCTGACTGGGAAGGAGAAAGGAAGGCGTAACAAGGGGGATATCTTTGGAATATCTGGTTAACACCCTAATTGGAAATGACAAGCACAGTGGCGCGTTCAGCCCTGCAGGGGAGATCAAATAGTTGGAGCTCCGTGAGCAGTATGGATCGGACCCAAACAGATTCCCTCTTGCGTCGACTAATTAACACATGGCTCCCACTAATTAGCTAAATCCACTGCATTCCAGAAACAGATACCCTTAAAAATAAAATGTAATAAAACAATAGTAAAACAATAAAAATAGAGGGAAAAAATAGCTCTGTATAAAGTTTATCACCTGTTGTTTGACCTCTGTTACATTTGCTACTTCCTGTCTGTGGGTGAAAATATAACAACAGGTGTTCTCCTACTGCTCTGCTGCACAGAGTGGTAAATTAAATTGAAGTCGAGTGTTTAGTATTCTCAGTCAAGTGTTTTGTATTGCTAATCCTGTTTCTAAAGTGGTTGCTCAGTACATAATATCTATGGCAACTCTAGTCTTAGCATCTTGTCACACAAATGATAACATTTTTAAAATTTACTGATGAATTTAATAATCATGAAATGTAAAGTTTACATTTTAACAAAATATGATTAAGCCTCCAAAACAGCCCTGCATTTATTGTACCTTTAATTAAAAGCTCGGTAATAAAGGGGTAATAGTAGGGTAACAAGGCAGAAACACGAATATCATAATGTAATTATTTTGTAAGTTATTACCACTCAATTACCTGTGGTAATTTGGTAGAATTTGCATAATAAGCATGAAATAGAGCTGAAAAATGCAAAACTGCCTGTTTCTATTTCATAAAGCATTAATAACCTATTAAAGCAAACTTAAAGAAGTGGAACTATTATCTTGAAATATCTCTGCTAGTTTCTATGTAATAAGCAGGAATTTAATAATGTGGTCATGATAACTTATGCCCTGGAAATTCAGGATTGTGGGAGGTGCAACACCACCATCCTGCACCACCTTCATCGTTAGTTGACCCATAACCATCCGAAGATCCAGCCTCTCCTGCAAAAAGAAGCACCAAGCTACCCACTTGCATACTGAAAAATTTGAAGTTTTGAAAGAAAAACAGTGGTAAAGCAAATGTGATGTAATTATCATTTCTTTGAGTAAGAATTTCACCAAAATTGTCCTACTGAAAAAATGCACCATTTTAATTTGTGTATGAAGTAAAATAATGAATTATTAATTTTCCTTTTCTGCCCAAAATAACATATTGGTATATTTAATGTCTATCATTAGAAATAAACCACTAAAAAATTTACTCAGGGTCGATATTTTGAGTATACCACACCTCCAATGCCCTCACCTGAACTGTTGAAAACTGGAGTGCTTAATTTGGGTGAATATGTCATATTTGAAAGTATAACTAACACCTCTACCCATATTTACAATAATAATGGTAATAATGGTAAGGGGCGATCGTGGCTCAAGAGTTGGGAGTTCGCCTTGTAATCAATCGGAAGGTTGCTGGTTCGAGCCCCGGCTTGGACAGTCTCGGTCGTTGTGTCCTTGGGCAAGACACTTCACCCGTTGCCTACTGGTGGTGGTCAGAGGGCCCGGTGGCGCCAGTGTCCAGCAGCCTCGCCTCTGTCAGTGCACCCCAGGGTGGCTGTGGCTACAATGTAGCTTGCCATCACCAGTGTGTGAATGTGTGTGTGAATGGGTGGATGACTGGATATGTAAAGCGCTTTGGGGTCCTTAGGGACTAGTAAAGTGCTATATAAATACAGGCCATTTACCATTTATTTCACAACAACCTTACTTTAAATTTTTTAACCTACTGTTAGCTACACTTTTAGCAAGTTAGCATGTGGCATACATTAATAACTACAAGAGAAAAAAAAAAGGTTTTACTTATCTTGCAGTCCTACAGCAGTGGCTAGAGTATGGGTTTGATTCCAAATGTATTGTTAAAATCCTTTGGTTTATTCAAGCATGGATCTACGAATCAAGTCAAAAAAGAGGCGGTGGCTAAAGTTAGCAGTTGGTGTCCCAATTCTTCTTTGCCTTTATCCAAAATATAAAATACAGACTCCCAGCAGGCAGCAGTCTGCCACCTACCTGCAGCAAGCTCTTTGCAGGCTGTTTCCATTTATGCTTATAACACAGAAACTACAACAGGTGTTTCCAGGTAATAGTCACACACTTTTTAAGTTTTGCTTTAACAGGTAATGTTATGTTAGTAAAATAGAAACAGGCAGTTTTGCATTTTTCAGCGCTGCTTCCTGCTTATTACACAGAAACTACCACAGTTAATAGAATGATAATAACTTAGAAATGACCACATTAATACACTCTTGTGTCTGCCTTGTTACCCTACCTTTTTTGTTATCTAGCTGTAATAGAAAGTGCTACCCGTGACTTTTAGCAGGCTGCATTAACCCTTTAACGCCGGTCAGAGTGGGCACTCTCAGTTTTGCATAACTATTTTTAAATCCGGTAGAACTGAAACCATGTAAGCTAGTGCAATAATTTTTTTTGCATATGAAACCTGAGGAGTTGTACTTACATCTTATGCCATCAGCTTGTCCTAGTTCACAGTTTCCTTCCACATATAGCTTTGCAAAAATTGCATAAAAAGCAGTTACAGCAACAAAAACATAATATACCAGAAACAGGCTTTGCCGATCCAATCAGCTGTTCATAACACTTCCTACGTTGGAATAGACGTCAGCACGAACTATCGCATGTCCGCCATTACCTGCCCGAAACCGTAAGTGATGTCATTTTCACGGAATTGTAGTTTTTTTTCAACTTCAGGGCCTCATAAGCCTATACTGGTGTTTTTAAAAGTTATCTTTGACTTTATGACTTTCTGTGTCGTTTCTGGGATACTTCTGGGAAACTCAAATTGCACTGCTGGAAATAGTTTATTTTGATGCATATGCTGGTTTTTGCAAATTTGCATTATAATATTTATTTTCATTTTTCCTGCAGTGTATAAAAATTGGTGTATTTCAAAAATAAAACTATGAAGACACTCAAAATAAAGATCCTGTGGTGGGAAACTATTTTGTGCAACTTTTTTGTATTTACAGTTTTGAGGGATAAGCCTCTTAAATTTCTCTAACTAGAAATATATGTTAAAAAAACAAAAATGATTTTCAATTTTTTTGTAGTTTATTGCACTTTTTTGCAATTTATGTAGTTAATATGCACTTAATGCATACATATTATTAAAATATGGGCTTATAATGGTTGTATTGATGTATAGCAATGAAATGAAATGCTCCCAAAAATGGCACTACAGCATGTAAAAATATAATATCAGGTCAACAACACCAAACCCCTTTTACCCAACTGGAACTCAAACACACACAAAAAAAAAAAAAAAATCAACAATAGCTTATTAAATAACAATAAATTAATTTTGTCAGTTTCAACTCTGCCAGCCACGTTCCTTTGCTATTTTTCTTGTTTAATGTTTGAGCCAATGTAACAGAAATTGACTTGGCTTTCTTTTGGCACATTAATAAAGGAAGATGCTTTGAAAAGTCTATTGTAAAACTGACACTTCAGGTAATGAGCGAAAGGACAGTCATTCTGTTGTCTGATTACATACTGTAATTAAGACACTGATTGTGTAATTAGGCAGCAGCAGGTATCCTATGCTCAGAATACGTCATTATTATTATTATTTTTTAGCCTCGATTACTCCATTGTTCATCATACCTATATTGCAATTTAGCTTTTACCACAGGTTAACAGGCTAAACAACAAACAAACAAACAAACAAACAACAACAAAAAACCCCAACTCACTTTCTTGTCATGACAAGATTATGAATTTTGGCTGAGACACTCTTTCAGTCTGTAGCTTTCATCTGTCTCTCTATCCCTGGCCAATCTGTTGAGCTGTTTGTTTGTCTGTCTCTGTCTTGTCAGCCTCATCCTCCCACTAATCCTACTTTTTCTTCCTTCATCTTTTCTTCCTCCTCACTTTCTCTTTTCTCTGCAGTGTCCAAGACAACCAGGCCTGGCTTCATGTGCTACTTTCAGAGGCTCTACTTAAACTGCAGCTCTGTTTAACCATCAGCTAATTATTCTAAGACAGAATAATTTCCCTGACCCCTACTGCAGAGACAAAATCCCATCTCTAGGCTTAGATATAACATATATAATGATGGTGACACACAACATATCACACACAATCATAGTTTAAATAATTGTAATGGTCAAACCAGCATGCCTTTGCATATGTATTATTATTAAAGTGCATAGCTTTATTATTATATTAATATTATTAGATTTTATACCTGCACTGTTGATGTGGAGCACCCACAATTTCCTTGTACATGTGTAATGACAATAAAGGCTATTCTATTCTATCCTATTTAACTTTTATTTATTCTTTTATATTGCAATGGTACTCATCAAATGCAATTTCAGAAATCTACGTATTTACAAAAAACGACAGTGTCTCAAATTTTCATGAGTTCACACCTTGCAGGTAAAGTAATTTCTAAATGTAATTCACAACCCCAACACAGACTCATTAATCAAGTGAGTCTCTTGATGAAATGTGTTATATTAAGATATTATTTTCCTTGACTTCTGAAAATGCGCGTATTAAACCTGCATGTATTTAAAATACATCACAGAACTCTTTGTAAGTCAGGCTGTCCAAAAAATGTTTTTTGCTGTTTGATAATGGTGTTGAGTTTAAGCTTTGCAACTGCTTAAATGATGAAGTGATGAATTCTACTTGTTACTCTCCAGAGGCAAGATTCAGTTCTTTAGAAGTTAGCAGCCTTGATGCAAACAAGAGCTTTACCAAAAATAACATACGGCAAACTTTCAAAGGCAAAGTTTTTCTGTATGTTTTCTCAATTGAAGTTAAGGTCTATTTCCTGCACCAAGCTCAAATATTTTTAGAGAACTGAGTTTTGATGGCTAGAAAGAAGAGAAAGAGCACTCTGGAGCTTTGTTGGCATAGACAGATTTGGGACGATAGGGGATTTGAATTCTTTTGTGCCCTTAAAGATGACCACAAATGAGTAAGAGACTGCTGACTGGAGCCTGAAAGAAGAGATGAGATGCAGTGTATTGCTTTAGCTTTGACATTTTTTTTTATTAAATTTGTAACTACATGTTCATGAAAACGGATGCAGCCTTAATTGCAGATGGGAAAACTGGGTCCAACTATTTCAAAAGGCCCTGTGACATACTTTCGATCATCTATCAGCAGGAATGATGCAACACGTAAGGGCACATCCATCATTTTTGTCTCATCCTCGTACATGTATATATAGAGCACAGATTGCAGGAAACGGAGGGGCCGCATTCCATGCAAGTGTATGACGACCCTGTCCAAGTTCAGACTCGGGGACTATGCAGCTTCCTTATGGTCTTCAACATCTTTTTTTTCCCTATCTGACCATTAGAACCATGGCAGGCTCTGCAAAGACCAGTGTGCCTTGATACATTTTGTCCATTATGCAGATAAAATACTGGCCTGTTACCACTTTGCACTCTGCCATTTGGCCCATGACTGTCTGTCAGTACCCTTCCCAAATACCACTTTTTAAGCCTATCTTCTCTTAACAGAGAGGAGAAACTGGAAGAGCCAAAAGCATCAAGTAGATTAGTCTGACTCCATGCAGCAGTTCAAGACTTAAGAGTTGACTACATATGAAAAGGAAAATCTGACAAAAAAAGACTCATATATAAACTACGTAGTTATATTCAGGTTCACTTACAGTGCTGGAGCCCAGAGTTTCAACTTGATTAATATTCAACCAGTGCTGTTTGTGCAGTTCATTCATTCGTTCATATACTTGGCTTTTACCCAATACATCTATCTTTATGACACCTTTGAGAAAGCTATGATTGTTTGATAGGGTCTTCAAAGTCTGCCAGAAATAAGACATAAAGTAAACAGAATAAATACAGACTTCCCGATTTTAGTAGCATGTTTTGGTAGACGTCAGTATTAAGTATTTATCATATTACGCTTCTAAATTGATCACAAGGGACAACCCACATTACACATTATTCCAGTAAGTGCCTATCAACAAATACACATGCTATGCTTCTGTAGAAGCAAAACTGCATCCACGTTGCCACTTTCTGTCAGTCACTTTATTACAGTTTTGCACTTTGCAAATTAATCTGCTTATATGTGTGTGTATGGGGGCGAAGAATGGCATAGAGCACATTGTACAGATCACTGAATGGTTTATACACATTGTGGTATAGAACCACAAATATATAAAAGTAAAGCAAATTTTGTGGCTATCTCTAACCCCTGGCATAAGTCATGTTTCATTCTAATGGCAGTGAAATTACAAGCACTACACATACATTTTAGCAGTGGTGTGCAGTGACTTTCACAGAAAAGCAGGGGCTTTCCCCACCCCCACCATCACCACCACACACACACACACACACACGTGCGACGTCTTCACCTTTCTGCATTACACAATTTTAAAATACTATTACTTGTATAGTTAAATAAATTTTACCATGAGACTTACTTTTAGCTGAGAAATGAGAGTGGCAGGGGAATTAAGAGAGCAATTCAAATCTAAGCACTTCACCACAGTGATGTTTTAAGTTATAAGTATTTCATACTTTGTTTATTCTATAGTGATGCATCGTATTATATTAAATCATATTTGTAGTGGCTGTACTGTGACGAAATCAACAAAATCAGAAAAAGCTGCTGGCATCACAGCTTAACAAGTTAAAGCTTTTGATAGCTGGAGATGGACAAACCCATGAAAATAAGATGGACTGCAGTTTCCAATGGGATCCAAGCCAAGCGTGCTTCCAGAAACAATAGCTAATTGCAGCCACAAGATGCACGTTGTCTACTGATCAGAAGGTCAGTGGATTGATCCCTGAGTCGCCCAGTCTCCATGGGCAAGACACTGTACCCCAAGTTGCTCTGAGCTCTATTAAGAACTATCCAAAAAGGTCCAACAGGACACAGACAATAAAGAGGTCCAGTTTAATGACTCGAAGAAGCTAAGTAGACTCCAATTGGTTATGAGGGGGAAAAACTATTTGCAGAGATCAAAACTAATTTCTGCACCATGCTGTAAACAATCCAGTACCCGGCAAAACATGTAATTAAGTCATTACGCTTTTCCTCTCCAAAATTTGAAATGGGCAGGCATGCAGAAGTTATATTACCAGCAAGCGGAGAGAATTTACTTAGAGGCACAAAGTCAGTAGTGAGCAAAAAAACATATGAAGTACATTTGAGAGTCTTTAATCACCGGAAACAATTAAGCTAGATGTCTAATATGTATATACATGTATAAGTGTTAATAATGTATGTTTGAACGCTTTCCCTTGATGATTTTCATGTTGACTTGAAAGTTGCAGTAAGCTGTTACTGCAGCTTACTGCAACTTCTGCATGTGTGTACATTTCACGTCTTGGAGAGGCAAAGCATGAAATGGACACGGTGGACCATTTCACGCTTTGCTGGGATATCCGGTTGCTGTAAATGGGCTTTTTAATCCTTTCAATGGACTATGTTAGTTTTTGGAGACTGACTCGCTTTCATCCCGTCTGTAAGTGGCAACTTCCACATGAGATTCATTTTTGAGCTTTGGAGTGTGGAGTCTCTTGGTTTACTAATAAAATACAGCGTTGGGGAGTAACGGAATACATGTACCGGCGTTACGTATTTAAAATACAAAATATGAGTAACTTTTTACAGCTACCATTTAAATAGGTGGTAATCGGAATCCAGTTACTTTGTTGAAAGAATAGAATGCACGGCAGTCACTTCCTGTTTCATATGTTAGGCTATCCCTTCTCTATGCCTTCTCCAATTCTGGTGAGTAAACACAGTCGGGCGCAGGTTTAGCTTGATGAACATGCAGTCATATATCGCATGGGTGAGAGTGGTGTGATCGACTATTATTATTACTATTAATGAAGGCCACTCGTCGGCGAGGTAACTGTCACGGGTTGCTCTGAGGATCCACTCGCAGGACTCCGGAGTTGTGTTTTAACAGAGACGGTTGATTTACAAGATCTTCACCAAGTGTATTTACAGACAGTGCGAGGATAGTGCTATATACAAGATGTGAGAGGCAGGGTTCCAGGGCTCCAGGGAAAACAAGGGAATCACACAAGCGCTCACTCCAACCTCTCTCTCTCCGCTAGTGACCAGTCACTCCTTCCACACTCCACACGGGGAAACATGGGGACGGCCCCGGGGAATCTAGAACACAGAGACACACATTAACTTTCTGAGACGGGGGCACGGGAAACTTGGGCTCGACGTGTACTGACTAGAGTCATCACAACAGTCCAGCGTTGAACAGCTGACCTCCTCCTTCTAAAATACCAGCTGGTCTGATGAGGCCCAGGTGTTCCCAATCCAGGAAGGCGTGGGCCGAGGGCGTGAAGCCGCCATGAGTTCCGCCCCGGCAAAACAGGAGAGAGAGGGAGAGAGAGGGAGAGAGGGGAAAAGAGAGATAGAAAAGGAGAGCCAGGAGTGGGGAGATTATGATCAGTGCCTTGGTCGTGACAGTAACATCGTTAGCTGGCATTAGTTTAGGTTAGTTCATAGACTACAGACTGTTTGGCCATTTCTCAGTACTCAAGTACGCGAGTCCATACTCACATTTTCGCTAGTCCGGACTTCGTAAATTCACAGGGCAGTCCAGACTTCCCGACAAAGCAACACGATCATTCTACAATTGGAATGGCACTGTACTTGATGACATCACAGCTCTGGAGTTTTTACTGACATCCTCTTTTAATTTAAATTTGATTAATATTTGCAATGGAAATAACACATGACATAAAAAAATTGCACATGATGTAGTAGGTTTTTTTAAGAAAAAAATATAATTTAAAAAGTATCTTAAGCACTTTGACAAAATTCAATTTTAGTATCATCTATTTCATAATGTCTAATAAGTTTCATACAGTTAACCACAATCACTACATGACAGAAACACAAACTTAATCTCTCTTAATAAACATAGTACACATGTATACCTGAATAAAAATAAAACAAGTGAGATGTTAGAACACTCTTATTTATTTTAGTAAATACTCAAAACTTAAAATAGACAAAATATATTTAAAATATAATTTGATCATTTTTTTCAGGTTCTCCACGTGTTAACATGTTGTTTTTAGACTTGATGGATTGCATTAATAACCTGCTAGCTGCTAATAATCATGTGCAGTTCCACATGATTATTAACAGACAAAAAGAAAAAATATTAATGATACAGAAATCGTTTTCTATATGAGATCACTACAAAAAGTGCAGCCATACCTAAAATCCACCCTACCGTTACTCATTTAACATTAAGATTTAAAAATCTAGTTGATATTGGTATGGCGAAGAGCCTTCAGCAATAGTAATAAATCACACAGCAATAGTACATTCATAGTTGTAAAAGGCATGACAATATTTTAAGTATTCCAAAGTATTCAGAATACTTAACGGAATATGTTACAAAAAACCTTTTTGGACCATGTATTCTGTAATCTGTAGTGGAATACATTTCAAAAGTAACCTTCCTAACACTGATAATATATAACAACACATAAAATTACTTGCACACCGAATCAGTATGCCTTTAAAAGACTGATTCAGATACAGAATATCAATAGAGAATTCCCAAGTGAAGGCCCATTGTGTTGCACATGAGGGAAGTAATGGATAAAAGAGAAATTTAACTCCAAGGTCAACATGTGTCACTCATTAGTTTCTCCTGACGATGACCCACAAAAACTCTAAAGTCTAGTTTGAAATATGCATTCCTTATTCCTCTTGGAGCTTAAGAGAATTTCATTTTACACCAAGGTCATACATTTATCAAAACCCCACATCTATCATGTTGTGATTATGTCTGCTCCTTCCCTCTCCTCTTATATCCCGAAACTGTTATCATTTTATTATCAGTAATGCAAGTCAAGTACCCCAAAGATAGTGTGTTAGTGCTTTATAAAACCAAGAGATAAACATGAACAACACACTCAATGCGAATAGATTCACACACTGGGCACTCAACCAATTCAAATGATTCAGAACATTCTTGCTATTAGTTTCCCCAGGTCTTTCTGCTGTTTCTTCTTTCTTCTTTTTTTAATATTGACTCTGCTCTCACTTTGACCTCTATCTAAACACAATGCAGTCTTTAAGACTTGACATAGCTTATGTGATGCTGACAATGTGAGAAATCGAACCTTATTTCACCAAGAATTCAGTTATATGCTAGTACTTTTATGCTCCTCAGTTGGATAGGTCTAAATCTTGAAAACTGATATTTGAAATGTGCTTAACAGTATGGCTCAAAATGAGACAAAGAGATAATTTGTCCTCACACTTGTGTGTTTAAGCATGAGTTGGACTCAAACACCAGATTCAGAAAATCAACAGAAGTTTTACAGAGTACTACTACTGGAACAGGTCTGAAGATTCTGCCAAAGAGTACGTAAAATGTCAGAAACAGCCAAGTTGAGTTTGATAAGACTGTATAATATTTGCAATCAGACTCTGAGACTTTACTTTTTCAGTATCTTTAGAAGGAGAAACAGAGGGGCTACTGGAAGATGATCCCAGGGAGTGGAGAGAGATTTGGCAGCGAGTGGGCAGCTGTGTTTCAGGTAAGTTATTTTCTTTGTTGGTGCAACAACCAGCTAGAAAGCTCAGGCAAGAAAACTGGGAAGTCTCTGTTAAACTCCTCAAGGTAACGGAAATCTGGGAACACAGAAGAATAACAAGGATTTCAGGTATCCACCTGGAATTCAAATGGGAAAGGAGCATTATAGGATGAAAAACAGAAAAAACAGGTAGAATATATGGACCTAATTACCATCAGAAATATCGCCATCATCTGGTGGAGAGTAGCTGGTCCTTAAAGACCATAAGCTGATCAGACAGTGTAGAACAGATGCGGAGGAGAAAACCTGGACAAGAGAGCCTCTGTCCACAGTTTGACCAGCAAAGAAATGCCAGTCCACAACTCTACCTGAGAGTGAGAGAGGAAAAAAAAACAGAGACTTTCTTTATATTCATATTTTTTTTTTTTTTTTTTTTTTTTTTTTTTTTTTTTTTTTTTTTTTTTTCTTTAAATGACATCAGAAACAGCAGTATGCGACATTACGTGATGGCAGAGCTTCAGTTCATCCTTTGTCATTTTTTTTTTTTTTTTTTTTTAATAAATAGGACAGGGGGAATGAATGAGAGAGAGAGGGGGAGAGAAAGAAAGAAAACCCAAGGGGAGAAGAGACGGTGAGAAGGGGGGGGAAGAGAGACAAAAAAAAAAAAAAAAACTCCTGGGTCACCTGTATGGAGAAAAAACAAACAAACAAACAAACAAACAGAGGAGACAGCAAACAACAAAGAGCAACATAATAATAGAGAAAACAAAGCACCATCACAATAAACTAGCTAGTCATAGATATCAGTATTTACTAAGTAATAAACGATATTGTGCAGCACGCAAGATAGACAGCGCACAGTGTGCTTTGAGGCAGCAGCCAAGAAAGCTTTAGTCCGCGTCTGTGAATACCCATGTGTGCATACCTGTGTGGATCAGCATGCTTGCATTCCAAAGGTTTCTCCATGTAATGATCTGCTAGGGAGTGTGGGGGGGCCACAGCCCCGTCCTCCAGGGTGTGAAGCGGGTATGGAGGAGATCAAAACTCCAGACATCCAGAGGACCCCAGAACACAAGAGACCATGGAAGACCAACAGAGGGGCAGCCGCGCCACTGTTCCAGTAAGAGCTGAGGAGAGTCCCAGATGAGGGCTCACTCAGCAGCCGCGGAGCAGAAGCCAGGGGGGGTTGCAGTGACGCGCCCGTGAGCTCCGCCGGCCCCCAGCTGCGCCTGAGTGACCGAGCCCTAGGCCGAGAGGCCGGGGGCACCCCACCTCCAAAGGGGCCCGAGCGAGCCCCAGGCCCCAGGCCCCGACAAGCGGCCGCCAAGGAGTGAGCCGGTGTGTACCCGGACGCCCACCCCCAGACACAAAGAACCACCAACACACCGACACCTGAGGGAGTCCGCCACCGGCAGGGGAAGTGGTGGTGGGTGGAGATAGGCCTCCAAACCTTGGAGGGCCTGAGGTGTCCCCAGAGAGGTGGCGTCTGATACCCAACCTGACATATAGACACAGACATACAGGCACACACAGACACAAACATCCATTCCCACCCTCATGCTCTCATATGCACTCACTCCACACTCAACCAACGTGGAGACAGACATAAAGAGACGCTGTACACACAATCACACTCCCCAAGCGTACTCTACAAACCGGGTCTAGGTACCCTTGCCCCTGGAGGGGGGAATTGCACCCAGACCCAGGTGGTGTTACCCTTTTCCCTGCGGTGGGGAGAGGCAGACCACCCCGACTCCGCAGCAGCAGGGAGGCCCCACACCCCAGACCGCAGTCGGACGGCCAACTCCTCCTACTAGCCCCCCCGCTCCAGCAGGCCGCAGAGAATGGGGGTGGGAGAAGACTCCAAACCTCCCTCCACCCGCTCATTGTAGTGTTGATGCATATGTGTTCTAAGGTGCAATTAAAACCCAGGAGGGCATGGAGCTACCTGCCAAGGAGCAGCAGGTAAGCGCATGGTCCCTCCTGCTAGCCCTCAATGACTAAGTGTATTTCTTTATATTCATATTATAAAAAAAGCATATTGGCGGTTATCCACGTTTTATTTTGAGGAGGCATCTAACTCATCTAACTAAGGAAGGCATGTTCATTTTATTCTGCACACTCGTCTTTTTTTTAAAATCTCTTACCTGCAGTAGCACTCACCCCACAACACTTTGGTCAGAGGCTAGCAGTTAAACGTGCCAATCACATAGTTTATAAATAAAGTATCTTTGTTATCATATTACATTTGTATACTTGTGACTCAAGGTCACCAAAAAACAATGTTTCCGAAGTTGTCTTTTTTTATTATGCTAGGACAGTGGCGAGGAAATAGGGAAACTGAAAAGAGAGAAGAAAGGAAGACATGCAGAATGACCTCAGGGTTGATTTGAAATGGAACTTCTGCATTAGCCTTATGGCATACCTGTTCAACCCAGTGAACGAAATTGTTGCCTTAGGGTTGTTCTTAATATGTTTTGGTTTTGTTTTGCTCAGATTCAGAAAGAATCTCTGAATCAAAAATAATCAAGAAGTAGTAGTAATAATAATTATTAGATCAAGTTACAGAGGGTTCATAGATAACTATGAACAGATCATAACACAACCACGAGCTGGCTTCCACGTGGGAGTGGAAGTTGTCCTGATTTGGAATTATTGTATGACCTTTAACATCAGCTCATGACATTCGTTTCTCACTCATATTTTTAATTAAACAAATATTTGTGTGTAGAGATTTTACTACTGAGCGACTACGCAATTGAGTTTAGTATAATACTGTACAGAAATTAAACAGGTCTATTGAGGATAGCAATTTAAAAAAAATACGAGTAACATATATATAGTTAAAATGTGGGTTATAAGAAATATCCCTAGATTATGGCAGTTAAAACCAAATAAAGTTATTGTCATCTGTCTGTCTAGCATATTTACCCCATATCACAATACTAACTATTGGGTTTTTGGTTGGAAGCCATGCTGTATGTGAAGTTTGTGTTTTCATTAAATACTCGAAATCCATCCTGTTTTATGGGTTCAGTGGAATCATTCATCACAGTGCTCTTGATCTAAATATTCATCTAGCATATGAGCCTCCATGTTCTTTGATCTTCTTCACTTTGCTTTGTGATGCTGTAATGAAGTCATAGTAATGAAGTCATCCCTTTCAAGACTAAATGTCCTACTCTGTGTTGTATTTTAGAATAGATCTGCCTAAGTAAACTTTCAAATGATACATGTGTTGTGTGTGTGTTCTGTGCTGAGAAGCTGATGAAAGAAGCCCAGTTCTGTAGAACTACAGAACAATTAAAGTCCACGAGAGAGGCTGAAATTAGAAGTTAAGAACAGTATAAGGTAAAAACAGCAACGCAGATTAAAAACAGACCTACTATGATTGTGCTTTTTTTTTTCTTTTACAGAAAAGTCAGCAGCTAAATGTAATGCCACATTTACCAGTATGAAGATGGTTAAAAAAAAGTATGTGTGAATTATCAAAGCTTTTCTGAGTCAACACCCCAACTGTTTAGAGCCATGCCCCAGATATTTCTGTGTGCTTAGTGATACTGATGGTTTGATGAAACAGAGCATTACCCAATCAAATTAAACCTAATTCATGGATTGATGATATCATCACAAATCAATTGTCATAATTTTTTAACTCCTCTCTAGTAAGAAGTCTGTTAAATAACATAATGAGTGTGTCAAAATACCAAATACAGCTATTAATTGGGCTCTGACAGATCTGAAGTGTGTTAGACGAATACTTGAATCTTACAATATATAAACATGATGTCAGGGCTTCGTGTGTGGATGAGAGGAAGAGAGGATCAAAGGCAGGACTCGTGGCTTGATTGAAGATGAGAATGGCGTTTATTATACAGACTGGCTGAACTGAAAGCACACACAGGAAAGACAACATCAATGACAAGACACTGAACTGATGAAACTGAGGAACTTAAATACGCAGGCTGAATGATGATGACGATTGGAGACAGGTGAGAGCACGGCTGAACATAATCCGACTAATGACGCAGAAAGTAGAGCTAGAACATAATGAAACCAGAAAAGGGAACATATGGAAAATAAACAATGAACAGGAACTGAAAACACTGGGTCAAAGACCCAGGAACCCTGACACATGACTTCAATGAATACCTGGAGACTGTAGAAAACAATGATATACACATATATGCATGTGGCATAGTAAAAGTAATTCCATTACCCTGCAGAAGAATCCCAATCTGATGGAAAATAAAGTACACATATCCAACTGGGCAGCTGTTACACATGGATTTCAGGTTTATATGATGAAATTGTTTGAAAAAGGCATTGCTCAGGTGTCTCAACCAACAAAACCACATAGTCCAAAGCAATTTCTAACAGAAACTGTTCACCCTTATAGAATAACATATTGATTCTCTTTCAGCTGCCTCCCATAGATCTCGGTTACAATTGTGAAGTCAAAATAGTACACTGGAAAAACAGTTATATTTTGGTTACATTACGTACTCTGTCATCACATCTAGTACTTTTTAACTTTTTACCTTCTGAGTAGTGCTGATGTTTTTAGTCATTATTGAAATGAAGAATGTGTCTTTCTTTATAAATTAGATTAGTACATCACCCTTAAAACCTTCCATTCCCTGCAGCACATTTCTGTGATTGCGGCCTCATGCTTATTTGTACTGCTTAGCAAATCTGCCCTTTAGAGCCAGAATAGCCACATTAATGGGAGGAATTCAACTTTTGGGTTTTAAAGGCATTCACGAATTATTAATATTCATTTTTGTAAATAATATGGTAAGAAACAAACTATACTATGTGTTTGATTACATGTATTCCTGTGGTAGTATCCTTAATGGGCTTTCCCTCACAAAGTACTGCACACCAGTAAATCATGCCTGCTTGACAGTATCTTGAAGGCAAGCTTTTAAGTTCACCATTGGCCTTGAGAGCATGAATTCTAGCTTGCACACATTTATTCATGTGCTAACTGTGTATATAACCAACGAAATTTCTTTCGGCAGTTTCTGCATCCTCAAGTGATTTACTCTTAATATGTGCTACTGGAGCGGAGGGAGAAAGCTGGTGAATAAGCTCATCACTCTGCCTTTAAGTGGCTGCCAGGCATCCTGGCTTTACCTCTATTACACTCTCTGTCCAGGCTTCTGGTGGAATTAAACATCTATTTGGTTAAAGCTTCACAATTTTGTTCAGGTAACCTTGATGACCTTGAATGTGCATCTTCAAATCTGTCGGTGTCTGAGGCTCAGAAGCAAGGCCTTGCTGTGCTCTGTCACAGGGGGATGAACTTTGCCTCAATTGAATCCTTTAATTAACCGTAGGTTGTTGTGGGAAAAAAAAGAACTCTTGAAGTCTCCCTGCTGGTATCTTACGGCAAGCTGTTGCCCTCTTCTTGGTGTTTTGCTGAAAGGGAAATCTTTATAGTATAACAAAGTATACACAACAAGGAAATACAGTGAAATCTGGATGATTTTTTATCTGAACAGTAACTTTATTAACATATTCCGTTCAATTCAAATGCAACTTAGAATTAAATAAGATTGACATTTTAAAAAGAAAACAAAATAATTTTTGCGTGTTTAAAGTATTTGAGAATTTTACTGAGAACTAGTCTAGCTCATAAAATCTAGTATTCGTTTTGTTTTACTCATTGTTTTTCAGATTTTCTTTTTAACCGGTTATGTATTCTACATATGATTATGTTATGTTGTTTTCAAAATGCCAGATTTCTTACAGCATTTAAAATAAAGTGCAGTAATATTGGGCTCATTTGATGGCAGACTGAATAAAAGAACAAATCAAGACTGAGAAAGGAGAGCACAATCATTAAATGTTGATTGCTCGTTTCAGGTCAAGGGGAAGGCACGGTAGAGTGTTTAAAAAGAAAAATGCCAAAGGGGAAGAGGAGAGGGGCTCTATTTACTCATCCACAGAGGGGAACAATTGTGACTGAATTTTGCTCAAGCTAAATCCAGACTGTGGCAGGACATAGAAAAGCCTCTGTAGGTTGTATGAGGACAAGACCTTTTACATCCCCGGGGAGCTCCATTACTTACAGTGGATGTAGGGCCAACAGCACCATAGAAATCTTTGAGAAAGAGCTAGAGTAAGTGTAAAGCGAGTGAGCGAGAGACATAGAAAAAAGGGAGAGAGTAAGCAAAAACAGTCCAAAGAAAGATCCTTTGACTATCTCAAACCAATGAATTCCCCACTCTCCTCCAGTAGAGAGTTTTCAGGCCCACAGTACCATCACACTGCTTTAAAGGTCACTGAGAATCAGACACTGCATACTTACCAAGCCTCCTGACCTGGCCAATCAACCACCAGCCAAGGGCTTCTTTTTTTTTTTTTTTTTTTTTTACACAGACTGAGATGAGATGGGCTGTGTGCAATCAACTGAGAGAGACTGACCCCTCAGCCATATCAGACCTTTTTTTTTAACCTTTCGGTTAAGGCGGACCTTTGTTGTGGAGAAGCAGCTACCCTCGACGCAAAGGAAATTGGTCTTTTTTTTATATGATGCTGTGCAAACATTGTGCAAAGTGTGCAAAGAAATACACATATTAATGTATATCATATCCTGAAAGAAAATATAACTCGTAAGGGCATTGGCATGGGACATTTGTTGGTGTCCTGAGGTCCTAGAAGTTGGCAGGAGTTATTTCATGTCATGTGAATGACAAAGTGAGATCTCTACAGAGCAGGCTTGTTGCATTCTTATTCTGAACTTGCTCAACTGGATTTGGGTTTGGGCAATGTGAACAAGTTGCCATGAGTAGCTGCACTTGTTGAGATGGGTTCTGTATACCAAAGCAACATTTCCTATTACACTCTCTGTCCAGGCTTCTGGTGGAATTAAACATCTATTTGGTTAAAGCTTCACAATTTTGTTCAGGTAACCTTGATGACCTTGAATGTGCATCTTCAAATCTGTCGGTGTCTGAGGCTCAGAAGCAACAATTACCTAATTACCTTTGTGTGTATGTCTGTTATGTAGGCATGGTCTGAAAGATACTCTACAAATACATTTTTGCTAAAAGGTTGCAGCACATAAATCCACTGGACTTTTCAGACACACAATCTATTAATCTGTGAATTGTGAATTCCCAGGAGAGACCCCCACACCTACTAATTACCTGGGTTTTCATCATGACCCTCAGAAGAGCCTTGTAATTGATGAAAGTGCAGCTCCCATACATATTATCTGGTTAGATGCTCTCATCAGACAATGTATTACAGGTCGAGGAATATTTTGACATACCAAGCCTTCATTCTGGGATCTTTGGTTTTGTCAAGATTATAACTGACGTGTTATTTTCCTGACTCAACCTAGTCATGGCCATTTTATGACATAGTACTTCAAACCAATCATGATTGTGTCATGAACAAACAGAACTAGCAAGCTTTAGCTGTGTGTGCCCTCAAATCCAAGTGTGAACAGTAGCAACCCTGGGACATTACCTCAGTTGATTCCTGTGTTGAGGGACAGGATGAGCAGAAATCCTGGCACTATGTTGGGCTAGCTTGACAGCTGACAAACCTGCTTGCCTCCTGAAGGCTAGAAGCTAACGGAGAGAGTGGAAAGGTGCAGTGACTTTTTTTTTCTTTTACCAAAAAATGTAGCAGATCTGTTATCTACATCTATCAGCAATTAGCGAAGATTACGGTCATCTGAATGCAGGTTTAAATTTTGTGAATAAATGCAGCGTAATTTCCTCTTATTTGTGTTGATGTTATACCAAAGGGTGTGCAATCATTGGAGGAGAAAAAGTAAAAGATAGCAAGACCCCATGTCCTGAAAACCACAGTGAGCTGGACTGTGAGTGGGCCTGTCATGTTCCTCCAAGGCAGTGATAGCATGATGTGTGCATCTGAACTGACAGCAGGCTGGAGCAAACAGATCTCCCATCTCTGTGACACTGGCAGTGCTCCTTTGCCACGGGTATTTGGTTCACTTTGAACATGTCAGCTGCATTCATCAAGTTGACTTTATGATCACTTGTACACCAACACAGCCTTTGAAAAGTTTGTAAAATAAACAGCAACTTTAAAATGTAGGTTGCTGACTTTGCATTGCTTTAAGGTATGCATACTTTTATACATCATGCTTTAAGTCAAACTTGATGCACAATTTATTTCGAACTACGTTATTCCATTTCTTACACCTATACATCTTGGTAAGTACACCACTGATGAGCCTGGCACAAGCATTGTCTCTGCATCTTGACAGGTTTCAAAAAACACCAGTATGTTGTACACAAGGGATGACACACTTTGTGACAATCTCACACATCATGAGGGTATTGTCACCATGTGATCGCAGATCACAATGTGTCTCATATTGTTATTATAGTCTGTTTTTATGGTAGTCTCTGTGAAGTGTGTTGCTATTTTGAGGAAACCCCAGGCTGCCAAAGCCTGCTGAGAGTGATTCTGTCCCCCCTCTTAGGACTCTGTGATTGCAATCCTGCATGTGGTGAAAAGTCCAGATTAGATTGATGTTTAGAAGTTTGAGTATGAATTTAAATTTCTTGCCAACTGAGATGAAAGATGGAGAAACCCATGACACTATTTTCTGGGGAAATCTTTACATTACAGGGAAATGTGAGCAAAGTAAGGATGCTTACACGCTTGAAAGAAATAGCAGTTGTTTAAAAATGGGCCCCTTCCTAAAGACTTAGGAGGAGTCACTGTAAAAAAATTAGAAACATACCTGAATCGATGAGAAATTTTTATTTTGCCATCAGTGTTTCCAGTGGATATTATCAACAATTTACATCAAAAACTGCAATTGTAAAGGTTCCAAGTACAGACGCCAGCCACGCAAGGCTCTCAGTTTTGCTCCTCTTGAAGGCCCGAAATTTAAAACTTCTTTCAAAAGAAAATGTTATACCATTGTTCTGTCTCTGCAGGCTGACTAGCACTGGCCATAACTGGTGAACTCTTGCTAATAGGTAAGACGGGTAAAGTAATCTATTAACTACAAGCTACAATTGAATTATAAAAAGGACAACACAGTTTCCATCTTTAGATGTTTATTCATCATCAAAATTTTTACAAAACATTATCTGACAATAATATACTCAAATAAGAGCCATATTTTTGCGCTTGGACCAGGTCTCCACAAAAATGCTTTAGGTCTGATTACAGTAAAAAAGGAAATTAAAAAGAAAAAAAAGAAAAAGGAAAAAAATCAACAACAAACCAACTACCAAAGAAAACAATGCAGAGCATATTTACAACCTACAGAAGTTGAAGCTGTCTGCAGGATATGAATGAGGGGGAGACAGTGGAAATGAAAAGATTTATATGGAGAGTATTTTAAGAGGCAACAAAAAAAACATGGGAAAGGACTTGGGCCTGCAAGGAACACAAAGACTAATTATGATATTGCTTTCTTTCGAGCTCCTCCTTCTTGCTTTCTCATTGCACTGTTAACTGAAAGCGAAGAATGCAGCACATTTAAATAAAAAACATGCTCTCTGCAGTGCCAACATTAAATCCAATTAGGGGTGTAAACGGGCTTTGTCAGACAAACGAAAAAGTGTGTTTCCCCAACAGAGGTTAATGATCATGTCTTCCTTTTCTGTGTCCCCGCTGACATGAGCAATGGTAGAAAAACAGAGTTAGGACAATGTAGGTCATAGGTTAAAGACTTCTTGCTAATGTAAAAGAGAATGGAACAATAACAATCAATGGGGACCGGGCTGGCCTGAACATCAGTAATGGTAATGCTGGTTCAGAGGAGGTAGAGGAGTAGGTGCTGCTATAGATACACAAACCCACACACACACACGTGCACACACAGAGGCCCTCTGGGTACATGCGGGGAAGCT
Source organism: Maylandia zebra (assembly GCF_041146795.1). Classification (NCBI taxonomy): domain Eukaryota; kingdom Metazoa; phylum Chordata; class Actinopteri; order Cichliformes; family Cichlidae; genus Maylandia; species Maylandia zebra. Next base: position 38,747,948 of record NC_135173.1, on the reverse strand, counting down.
AAATCGCTAGCAACACTTCCAGTCTCTCTTTTGCATCACAGAAGTTATTGATTCTGTATAAACACTAATGACAGAGTAACAATAACAGGAACGCAAATCTAGAAATTGCAAATGAGGAATATTACCATTTGTCTTTTTTTTTCTTTCTTTATTTAAATTTTTTTGTTTTTATCCTATTTTTGTTTTTGGAGTGAGTGTGTGCTATATGGGAACGTCCCAGTGCTGCTTACTAGAAAGACACAAATATATGGCAGAGGAAGGAAAGCTACAAAGCCATGTCTGGCTTGGAATTAAATTTTCAAATCCATTTATCAGATAATGGATTAGAGTCCACTGTACCGTTTGATGAACTGGAATGGGGTGTCAAACCCTGCTGTACCTATATTATCCTTTTATTAAGCACATGTGTCTTTTTATGTGTTTGTACATCTCCGTCTGTGATTGTTTCTCCAGCAAAGACTAAGAAGTGGATTACTGATAATAGTGTAAATGATAATTCCTGTTCAGATAAAGTGCATCTTTGTATGAGCGCATGCATAATACATACAGTTCAGAGGATGCAAATATGTCGTAGCTTAATCTGTGTGCCATATGTGCCTCTACAGAGTACAGACTGGATGTGTGTTGCAAGTGTGAGAGCATGGCTGAAGCTGTTTGTGTCATTTCTTGCAGTGGAAACAAAGCTGCCCTGGAGCATTCAAAATATATCACAACGCTTTCCTTGTAACAGAATAAAATGTCCTCGCACTTACCCATTTGTCCCTCTATGTTCTCCCTATTAAACAGTATCTCTGTCTACCCTTCTCTTCTCCCCTGCTTTTCCTGTCCCCTTGGAGATGTGTGTTTAGCTTTTCCTCTAAGCATAAACACTGAAATATAAAAGTTTTTTACTGCAGTTCTTCAGACCTTTATTCACCCCACCCAAAGCAAGAAGAAAAAAAGGCGAAATTTGAAAAAAGAAAAAAAAACTTTTCCCAATGGGGAGTTGAGCCAGAACACAAAGAGTGACAGGGACTGGGGAACTCGGGTAGTATAAACCCATAAACAAACGAAGCAGAAGAGAAAACAAAGCCTACTGGCATTGCGGGGCTAGCACAGACGGTCCTGGAGTTCAGCTCAAACATGCATCATTAGCATGCACTGCTTGTGCTTCCAGCTCTCTGATGGCAAAATAAATGGACAAAAGACTGAATAATTACTGGCAGCAGAATTCAAACATTCCGCTGAACATATCTGATTTTATCTGGGAGGTAGTCATGATCAATTGATCATTTATTAGTAGCTGATTTAATTGTGGATATACAAAGATGGTATTTGCATTTTCTAATTACACATGAGGGCAAAGAAGCTTTGATCTTTATGTTCAGTCTGAAATCAACTATAATCACTGTTCTGAAACCTGCATTAATTAGTATGCGTAGGGTACTAGGCTTAACAGGAAACTATTAAAGGGAATGCCTGTCCCAGGTGTGAGTGCTCGACACAAACCTATTTCTCTATTTAACAGCCTACAGTGCCAGGGAATTATACTTTAATCGAGACAAGGGCATGAATGGGTCAGCAAACAAGATGCTTTAAAAACAGTGAAGTTGTCCATGACATGTGCTGCTGGTTCTAGGGCACTCCGGACAGGAATTATCTCCCGTACTGTTTGTCTCTGGTTCAGTGCTCCTCCCTAAATGGGCACAGTTTCCTAAAATATCAGCATGCAGACAGAAATAGAACATTGTTAAACAGGTTCACCCGAGTCACCAAGCAGCAGACATGAAATTCAGGCCAAGGAGTTATCAGGGGTGATATACAGCAAGGCAGGACAATACATGGATAGAATTGAGAGAGCTCCCATTATAAAGACATTGGCACAGCTGCTATTACAAAGTAAACTCCACCATCACTATTAAGCAACCGTACTGAGCGAATCAACTGCTTTTTTTTAAATGCAATGTCCTGTACATGAAGGGACCGAACCCTTCTTAGTTGTGATATCATGAAGCATTTCGGGTCAGTTGTTTTTTTTTTTTTGTTTGTTTTTTTTTTGATAAAACATTTAACAAAATAATGGCACATTATAAAGAACATCCTTCACAAGTTAAACTCTTGGTATAAAGAAAAGCACACTTCTCCCCGAGTAGACCTTGAAATGGCTGATAGTGTTAAAATTCTTGAACAAGAGGAATGGATGTAACTAACAACACGTTATTTAATTACCACCTGTGAGATGGCTTCTCCAACATGCCTGATGGCAGAACAGGAAATATGAATCTCTGTCAAGTTTGGCGCTTGAAGTACATCACAATAACAGGGCTCAGAATCTTCCCCTCTTCGCGTTATTGAGTAAAATGACTGGATTTGAGAAATAATGTCAGTAACATATTTTGTTTTTAATGGTAGAGTGGTAGAATAGTGATGGGAGCAGATAGAAAAATACTTATCATTGAAACAACGAGAGCATTACAGTAGGAACCTCCTCACCAAGTCATCTTAGTAATATATTCCCACTGGAAAGTGAATAAGGCTCCTCTTCTGTTCACAAGCAGTTTGTGTTTCAGAAGAAATGAAGTTCATACCTTTTTTTTAAATCTTTAAAGACTCATTATTTACATCATAAATAAGTTCTATTTGATTTTGTCCTTTTATTCATCTTATAGAATTTCTTGACATCATCTTTGAACACCTCAAAAATTTTCAAGCAAAAAAATATAATACCAAAACGAAATAAAACAAAAACAATGCATATTTGTTTGAATATGCATCATCTTTCTTGGGAAATGTTGGCCCCTTGCAGTTTCATGTGTGGATCAATCAGTCTCTCTGTAGGAAGAGCAAGCGTAAGTTCCACAGCTCCCTAGAGTATGACCACTGACATGTAGGAAACTGGTGCACTGCTTGAGTTAAACTGAGGACATTGTTTGACAGGCCATGCAAGCCGTATCCGAAATCCTCAACAGCTCCATAAGTCAACGAGCAGCAGTGCTCAACATGGTGGCCAACGGTTTACTGATTAGGAAAAAGAAAAAACAAAGAAAAAAAGAGAAAACATTCCTTAATTTCGGCTCACTTTCTGGAAAAAATTGAGATGTCAGGCAAAACCTCCTGTATAGTCTGTGGGATCATATGCAGGTCAAAGAGAAGTCAACGTGCTGGTTCAGCATGCCACCACTAGGCACCATTATTCTCTGTGGTGGAAGAGCACATGGCCTAAGCCTGGCCAACCCAGCAAGATGGTGCTCTTCAAGTAGTCCAGTTAATGAAAGTCAAACATTGACTCAACAATGTTTCAAATGACTGTTTGGGGCAGTGAGAGTGGTTTGACCTTCAGTGAAGTAGACCTTTTCAATAATATGTACAATACATTTCATTCAAATGTTCTTATTTTAGTTTTTCCATGATTGCCTTTTTTTTTTAAAGCATAGTGGGTTATTCAGCTGGGATATAGTCATATACGGTACAATGACTTGTTGTTCATCTGTGTAAAGGGTCTTTATATATTTAATACATTTATGGAACATACAGTTTATGCTGCTTTGAATTATGTTTTTCATAGTAACACTAAGATCACAAGAACTGACTTGAGCTTACGTTGGGAGTGCCAGGTGTGATACCTCATTATGATAAATACGTTCATAACCTTTCAACATGATGACCCCGTTGATTATTCTATTTCTTTAAGACAATTCTAGTCCATTCGAAATCATCAGGGGATCTAGTGGTAATTATAAATGTGAACTGGCAGAGGCTAGTTCAGTGGAACATCTGACATTTAAAAAGCTCCTTAGTTAAAGTACCTTATGTGCAAAAAGAAAGAAAAAATATTAGTAAACTCTTTGGTTTAACATGCACATTAATGTAATTCAGTACAAAATATGACACTCAAAGAAACAAAATATTTATGTAATTAATGAAATTATATATGTTAACTTTTTTAATAGCTAGTGAGTAGAAATTGTAATGTTAATCACAGTAAGACGCCTTCTGCTCTTCATATGCTCTATCTCTTCGATCTTTGATGTTACTGCCCTCACTTGTCGTGAATGAAAACTTGTGTTTATTGCACTTTCCCTTTCACTCCTGACTCAGAGTAAGCTGGCTGCTGCTGCTGTGAACAGATGCCCCATGATGCTGATATGGGATATGACAAAGATCAGATTTGGAAATAAGGTAATTCTTTGTGGCATATGCTGAATTAACCTCCCTTGAGTCAGGGACCCTTTTTTTTCTATGAGTTGTTTTGGAAAAGAAAAACAAAATGATCAGCAAGAATGTCTCACCCAACTGTATATGGTTGAGACTGTGTGTTTCAGATGATAAATGCCTCCAGGCATAATTTGAAAATTTTGTCCTCTAGTTCACATACCGATGTTCTAAGAACAAGGCCCCACTGAATAACCAGCTCGCCTGCCCCTTCATTTCAAAGTCATGGTGAATGAGAGGCCCTTGCCCCACTTCTAACCATGCTCACTAGCGTCCAAATTTGAGTGTGCCAGTGCGCTCAGAAGTAGGAAAAGGACTGCTGCCGGGACCCTCAGTTGGTGGTCTGAGGGTCGATGGAGGAGAGCGAGGTCCTGGAACAGGGGCACCCATGCTGGCAGCAGAGGGCACTGCTGGCAGTGCCACTGTCTGTATAGTGCCTCTATCACATGGCCCAAGGTCCTCCAGGCCCTCCAGGCCCTGTGGGGGTCCCTCATAACCCATGTTTAGCCGCAAGGGTTGATGGGCCTGGCAGTAGTCTACAATAGGCTGTTCATAACGGTAGAAGGTCAGTGCACCCATTTGATGAGGGACCTGTTTGGTAAGAACAGAAGGGGTGATGGAGGTAGAAGACATATGGAATGATTACAGGAGAGTGGAAGAAACAAAGGAAAGAGAATGGAAGAACAGAGAAAAAAGAGAGAAAAATAATTAGCCATATAGCTTCAAAACAAATTCTTATTTATCTGTATCACAAAACAGAAAATGAAATTATATCTGTCAACTGAAATTTTTCTCCTTTTATTAATCCTGGATATGACCTGCTTATGTTATTGGACCTTCAGCCAATGTAAGAATAAATCTTTTCTGGCACTTCAAACATTTAAAACAGGGTAGCTTTTATGAACACAAGTCACAACAGCCACAGCTGTTTAATTTTTGAGTTAATATTACATACTTTTAAATGTTAAATTTTCTGAAGCATGTAATTTGTTACACTACATTTCATTGTGCCTGTGTGACTCAAAGCCTATAACTCAGTTAATTTGAAAGCTCACTGCTACCTCTTTGTAATCATTCTCACATGGTGACCACCTGAGCCTGCACTTGACCAAAACCTACTGGCTACAAAGACTCTTTGAAACGTGTTCTACAACAACTGATGTTTATAGATGTAAGAAGCATCTTAAGCTAAATCATAGTACGTTCCAAACCCGCAAGTTGTAATGAATTGCTTATTGACTGTCACAAGAATAAGAAGCTCTGGATTTGTAGTGATAGACACATATCTATATAAGACAAAAAGCTGGGTGGTTTTGTGCTCAGCCTTTGGGAAAACATAGCTGGAGAACATAGGGTCTGTGATCTCTCTAGTGCCATGTCAATTGTGTCAGAGCCAGAAGCACTCATCACATTTGGCCATGTGTCTGGTCTTGTGTTCCCCCCACAAACCTTAACATAGTGCCAGACAAACAGATGAGACTCTTGCAACACTGTCTCCCTAACTTTAGCTCACACACTTATTCACCAATTAAGAGTTTTCTAACAAGCCATGAAAACAGCAGCTTAGGATGGCAGCTGACCTGGATTAAACACCCCAGCCTGACAGAGCGAAAGATCATCAGATCTGTACACAGAGGCAATAAGAAACACACAACTTCAGCTACATGATACCTCAACAACACGGAAGACATGAATAATACAACCCCTCTCTCTGAGGTGCTGGAAGCAGAGCAAGTGTCACAACTGTACTTTCATTCAGATTCTTGATGTTTTATTTTTAACTTGTTCCAGTGATGGGAACCAGATCTTAAGAACATGATATAAACCTGTGCTTGACAAAAATGTCATTTACAGGAGGGAGACACTTCTTAAAAAATTAATCTTGGCACCGTCACTTTAGAGTAAAAATACTACGAAAAATCTCCTTGCGACTAAGAAAAAAATGCGGTTGCCTGGGGATTGCTATTACTTTTTTTTGATGTTGGCAAGTACAACTAGCGACAATTAACAGATCCCCTGGTGGGATGTAACCTGTCTCCAAACAATTTTGATCCAGCTCAGTGTGACTGCGATCACTCTTAGACAAATTGGCAAAGATTTGTAAATAATACTACTTGACAGTTGTGCCCTCGACTCGACTCAACTGGTTGTCATCAGACTGTATTCTAGGTTTTATTTTTGTAAACGCAAAGTTACCAAGTACCTGTGTCATTTCACAGCTAAATTGAAAATCTGCAAAAATAACATCACTACTTCTCAATTTTTCTTTCAGATCTATGTGATTCTAACTGAACTCTCAATGTCAGTAGTTAATACAAATTTCGATTCAATGTGAATTTCTGTGTATGCAAATGGCAACAGATTTGCAATTTTTGACAACTTAGCACAGTTAATTATCACATTATAACAAACATGCGCATGTGATTTCCAAATTGACCCCATTCAATTGTAAACTGCTAGCAGACAGAGAGCAGGCAGAGTCTGTCATGTTGCTGTTCTACCACTGTTTTGATACTCTACAGTCACTCAACTGTTTGCAAGTGGTCAAAGACCAGGTCCCCATCTTTGAAGCAACTGAAATAAAAACATTGCACACACTCACAGAAAATTGGTTATTCCACAGTATGCAACTACTGTTTTGTAGGACTGTAATACAGTAGAAGTCATACTGGGCAGGATAGATATTACAATTCAGGCAGACCAACCTGGTTTTTAATAATAAAGTAATTATAATAATAAAATGATATTATTATTATTATTATTATTATTAATAATAATAATAATAATAATAAGACAAAGAAAAAGAAGAAGAAGAAGAAAAGTCCTAAAAAATGACTGACTGTGAAAAAACTAATGGTATGACACCTCAAATCATAATGCATTATGTAAACTGTATTGCTACCAATGCAGATTAAAATTATAATAATAATATAAAAAAGACGGTTTTGAATGACCAGGTCAATAACTTTGTCTCCAATATGCATGTAAAAAATATTCATCATTCGTGATGTAATGTCAGAGAAGAATTTGTTTCAGAAATGCAGATAAGTGCAGGCTGAGAAGAAAAAAAAAAGAAAAACAGCGTGTTTGAGCGTGTGTGTGTGTGTGTGTGTGTGGGTGGGTGGGGTGTGTGTTGTATGTGAGCAAAGGATTAGAGCATTCTGAGCCCCTCTGAAAACATTTACACCAGCTTTGTTTCAGATAAATAAATAAATACATACATACCTGAATACATACATATTTGGGCTTTACTATAATGCATTTGATGCAGTGGATCATTACAGTTAGCAACTGCAGAAAGTTGTAGTCACATTGAAATGTGAGTCCTTGTTTATCTGGTCTGGTAATTCTGTAGTTACCAATGTTTGTACATTCACAAAGTTTCATTTCCATAACACACTTTCCTTCCAATATGCCAGTAGACCAGCAGAACCACCTCCCCACTTACTTTCTATAGAGCGTTCCTCCTCAAATGGACTTCACTAAGTGGGGCTGATTCATTACATTACAGGCACTCAGTGGATTACTAGCCAAAAAGGCTAAAATGACCAAAGAAAAAGTGGAAAACAGCTAAACATGAGAGGTTTTTGGACAAAGTGTGTGTTCTCCATTCTTTAAGCACCGGTTCGAGCACAGTTTAAACACCGGCACCGTTTCAAAAGTACCGGTTTGGTACTGGTATCGGATAAAACCTAAACGATACCCATCCCTATAGCCATAATAATGCTTCTTGGTCAATTATCCATACTCTTTTGATTCTGTGAAAATGAGGCACTACATATAAAACTTGTAATTTCTGTAATTCCTAAACATTTCATGTAATACTTTTGTTAAGCCTCTTGAATTAAAACTGAAAGTCTAATCTTTAATCCCATCTTGATTGTTTGACTTGAAATTCACCATGCTGGTGTCCAAAATCAAAATGTGTCATTATCAATGTCTATGGAACATCCTTCCAAGTTATTACTTGCGGCACATGTAACACATGTAGCAAATTGGCCCAAAGTGCTCCCTGTTTCAGTTTTTGTGATAAAAAGAGCTATTTATATTCATGAATAATTCACTTATAAGAAAGGTATAGCTTACACAATAGAAATATTATCTTTTTTCTTTGTGCCTCCCAAATCAGTAATTCCTTAGACTCAATAGTCTGTTGACAGAAAAAAAATCATCAGTGTGTTAAACCTGACTTGTTTTACAAGCTATCTTTTTTTAAATGGCAATTTTGTTATTGGATAACAATTTAAAGGGAAATACTATAAACTATGTGGATACAAAAGAAAAAGGTTTTCTAGTTAGAAAATAGTGGTGTAGTAGTAAAATTCTGTGTTTTGTATTATTTCATGCTAATTTACAAATCAACTCAATAGTGAGATGATTTATATTGCTCTATTTCAGCGTGATTATAGTATACAACTGTGACTACCCACTTTTTAACATTTCAGTAAGTAGCATTCGGCTAGTTTGTTTGCATTTTATTGCATTTGCCTTTATATTTAGCTGCTATGCTCTATCTGTGACAGCAGGCTATCTCACTTAAAACCTGAGGACATAATTTCTTTATTTAACCTTGAGTAGATATTCCAGTTTTGTGCCTGTGAAACACAGTAAATACAAAAAACCCCCAATATTTAATGCTTAATACATTGATGGTTTAGTTGTAGATCTTACATTTCAGCATGTTTCTGTTTAGCATTATTTTCTGTGTTTTCAGTGCACCAGTACATTTAAAAAGAAAATCAACTAGTCAAGGAATTTTGAATGATCAATTTCAGCTTTTTCCTTATTATTTTTTCCTTGTGTAGCCAGGTTTCTGTACAGTTGCTGTTTGACTGAAAGGTCAAAGCTTCCCAAACAATGTTGAGTCTAAAACAGCTTTGAAACTGGAACACATAAAGTACCTTTGCTTACAAGGTTAGATGTGTCTGCTGAAAAACAATGATGGAGATTATGTTGCTGATTACATGTGAGAGATTTTGTTTATGTAGGTCCACCTTTTATTGTATATGGTATACCGCGGCTTGTGCCTGTCAGAAGGTATTAGCATAAAGAAAAATGGATCTTCCCCACCATTACCTGCATGTGTTTCATCTGACAATGACTGGCATCCTGCCTCTTAGTGGATCTTTATCTCCATATGCTGGAACAAAGCATAGAGTGACCTTAGATGGAAAAGCTTCCTCACAGAGATTAAGCCATACAGTCCAGTGTCATCTTTGAAAATCTTTTCTTTAATTGCCTTTGTGTTTGTGTTACATTTTTTTTGCCAGTTTTAGCAACTGTGTGATATTCTGTTGATATTGTAATTTTCAAAGCTGTCCTTCAAATGAAGCTATTGTTATACTTTGTTGGGACATTTGTCAAATTAGCAATGCATCTCATGCCATAGCCACAGAATGTACAAACATGACTGTAAAACAGTAAAAACTTTCCTTCTGTAAACAATTAAATCTTATGTTAAATTATCACAACAGGTTTAATTTGAAACAAAACCCATACATTTATTTTTCCAACATTTCAGTGCCTCTTAGAAGTTTTGTTTCTTTTTGCATTCATGCTTTTATGAGCAGCTAAGGAGGCAGTAACAGTGCCACAGGCAGTCAATGTTAATGGCTCTGTGGGCTTAAGAAGCATTATGGTTCAAAAGTCTATCTCCTCCATACTCTTTGATCTTCTCAAGTCACTATATTGTGGCACATGGAAGCACAACAAAGTGAAGAGGAGGTGCTAAAGGCTCACAGTAAAATTTATATATACCTTTATATACAAAAAAAAAAAAAAAAAAAAAAAAAAAAAAAATATATATATATATATATATATATATATATATATATATATATATATAATTTTGTATTATATATATATATATATACAGAAAATTATATATATAATTGATAAATAATTTTGACTGTAAAACATGATTTAACAGGTAGTCTTTATGCTGAAGAATGATCAATAAAACAAATCAAACAATGATTGTTTATTTCTTAAAAATAACTACAAATTTATTATCATCCCATATGGAAAAGTAATAGTAAAAACTTTAAAAAAAAAAAAACTTGCATAAGATGTGGCCTACTTCATATAGTGAATCATATAAGGCTTATATGATTTACTCGTGAAAGTGGCCACTTTCTCATTACTTTCATATATTGTTTTAGTAAGTATCCAAAACATACAAGTTTCATTTATATAATTTTTCAAGGGATCTTATATCTGTTTTCACTCTTGCTTTTCATACAAGTTTCACACACGACAGATACAAACTTTATAAGATTTATATATATCTTTTCCATATGGGATATTAGAGAAATGCTGCAGGTTACTTAAGACTGTATGTATGAAGACCAGAATGTGGGTTACCCTGTTTAACTGTTTTTTTTATCACATACCAGGTCTAATCTAATTTACCCTGCACTTACTTTTGCAGGTATAATAAAGGTCACAGTAGAAGAAGTAATATTTGTGGCGGTAACTGTAGTGGTAAAATGAAGAAAAAAAATAGTGAGATAAAACATTGTTTAATAGTGGTAAGCACACATTAACCAGTGAATATATGATGAATGCAAAGTGTGTAAATAAGTGTATAAAAATAATGCACATTAAGATGTATGTTTTTCATGTTTTGAAGAATGTGATTGCCTGAAATGAAAAAGAGGCAAACTCTAAAAACAGTTAAAATTTCAAAACAAATAATCAACAGAATCTTCAAATTATGCTTTGTGAGTGAACACAACAAAATAGTTGCACACATGTTCTTTTGCATGTATGTCACAGGACATCAGCATGTGGGTAAATACTGTCTTTCAAATGTAGCTGCTCTGGTAAGTGTTGAAAGTCAGCACAGATGTTGCTAGGCGGGCATCAACGACGCAGAGCCCACCAGTCAGGTTTCAGCAGAGCGGTGTGCATGGATGTGTCTGAAGAGGTGTGAAGCTAAACACCATCAGTTTGTTTTCAGACAGCATATCCCGAGAGGAAGACTTCCCAGTTGCTTGTCTCTTTATGTGTAGTAGTGTAGATCAGTAATGTTAACATTCATGGTAATTCATGTAATTGTCATGTGTTGTGGTTCTTGGTCTGCAATATTCATACTGCATGTTGTCTCCCATACAAGTCAACATAAGTGCTGACCCTTAAGAATGCAAAGTTTTATAGTGGACCGCTGCATTGTAACAAAATTATATCTTTATCAGTTCACCTGTCAGTTAATGCTGTAACTTATCAGAGTATATATGTGTGAAAGAATTTCCCAAATCTGAGATATATAGACCATCTTATTGCATATTTAAGTGGAAGTGAAGATAATGTATTTTAAATATCAGCATGCAAAAGAAACTGTCTGTATGTGTTAGCTAATAAATGCCAACATCAAACTAAAATCTGTGAGCAGTTTAATCAAATGTTTACTGGAATTTAATATTGCCTTCGTAGTCAAAATGTGTACCTCATAGAAGGTAAATGCTCCCATTGTCATTTTACTAACTATAAGATCATCCACATCTTGGGATTCACAAAGTCTCACAGGACCACTGTAGTTTTAGAGGTATAAGGGGTCAGTTAACTTTAGAGGCAGAATGTATAACCTTGACTTTCCCTCATAGAGCTGTGTGAGAAAATGAGCCCACATGTCCACATTTTAAGCTAATTGATTCTCTAAACAAGCCGTTAGCCTCCCACTAATTCCTTAATGACTGGAGGTCCCTTTATGTGCAGTGACTCTTGATTACAGGTCTCTGACACCACACACACACACACACACACACACACACACACACACACACACACACACACACACACACACACACTTACTTACAAATACATGCACAACTCTGCTCAGAAAACAGGAAGAAGAGTACGGGAGAAATCTAGCGATAGACAGAGAAGGAGAGCGGGATGGAGGGCCCCTTCACGCACCAGTGAGTGCCCACTGTGGGCTCATCACAACATCCTCCCATTCTATGGTACATGCAGTAAAGGAGCTTCTGCAGACCACAGCAAATGGGCCATGAAATGTTACTCAATGCTCAACACGTTCCTCTGTCTGGTTTGTTTTCACACAAACATTTAGCACAATACACAATTACAACAACTAATTGAGTGTGTGTGTGTGTGTGTGTGTGGGGGGGGGGGGGGGGGGGGGGGGGGGGGGGGCTGAGTATCTCTCAAACAATGAAAATTACGGAGCTTACATTGTCAGTTTTATATGCTAACTGTTAATTTTGGACTCTTGGGTTGCTTTATTTTTGTTGTTACAGATCAGGAATGCAGCGAATGATTATTGATTACTTTATGAGTATCATTATTATTACTCTATCAAATGGTAAAACTTGTTAATGACAAGGTTAAGTTCAGAATTCAAGAGCTGTCACCAACAATTTTTAACTGTCATAGCATAGATGGGCATTATAATTAGCAGACATTAAAAACTGCAGTGGATCATGATTATCATTTTTTTATTTATTTGTTGTTAGCACCAAAGAAAGTCACCTAACATACAGCTCACTGATAAAAAGTAAATATGTGAACCATGATATAACACAAGACCAACAGCAGAAACCTTGTCAAGCTAGAGCCACATAGATCATTTTATTTTATGTCATCTATATACATGCAAATGCTCAAAGCTGTGACATGCTGATGCTATTTCATGGCCTAAGAAACAACCCTCAACTGCCTCCAGCACCATGTATACAGTAAATCTTCTGCACCCATTGAAGAGTGCCCGAACGCATATTAACAAGGCAGAATGACAGGTTGTGTCAAAGGGGAACAATTTGTAGTTCCATTTCCACTGTCCCATAATGAATTCAAAGTTCCCAAATCTCTTGGCTGGTGATGTCTTGCATTATGTGCTGCTTCCAGTCATGGTGGCACTGGCAGTGTATCTGAGTAATGAGCATGACCCAACATAAATGCTGTGTGGCCAACTTGGCTCTTCACTGGGAGCGTCAGTCGCACTTTAATCAGTGATATTGGGGAGGAGTGTGCCTGGGAAGGTAGGCTGAAGCTTTTAAAGACGTGACTAATAAGACATGTCAAAGCAAGCTGGCCACCAGCCAGAACTGATATGCAGACCTTCCCTAACTGCTCCCGATCCTGCCTCGCCGCAAACAGCCTCAACTGCACTCAGACACAGATGGCCTTTTAACAAAGCTGGATACTCACTGATGCAAGCAAACAATGCAGTGCATCTCAAAGCAGCATGTGGCACCAGGATTAATCATTTTCTCTCTTTGTCTCTTAGGTTTGTGCAGAATTTTTATAGTTGTCTCGTTATTAAGTTTAAAATCTTGTCAAAATCTTAAGCCGTTTCTCTTGTATTAGAGTTGTGGGTAGCAGTTAAATTTTTTTTTAAATAAGCTACAACCTGATGTTGTTTACAGTGATAGAAATATTTGCTCAGCAATAAGAAAATAATGACCTTCCATGGCCTGCTTACACCTTGAGGACATTTTTTTCCTTCTAATCCCTGTAATGTGTTCATGTTTTGATGGAAAGTTGTGGTCATGGTTCTTAAGCATTTAGCTAGTTACTGAAGAGGAACGACCATAAATGGAAAAACATTATTTAAATGGTAGGTTCAACTGCAGCTCTTTAAGGAGCTCAACACATATATAAACACAATAACTTATTCTATGTAGTTTGTCCCAAAATATGAGGGAAAATGAGAAATTATCTTCAAAGATAAGGAAAGCTCATTTCACGACACTACAGTGGTGGGTCTTATCACCAACGGTGATGAGACGGCTTACAGGGAGGAGGTCAGCGCCCTGACCCACTGGTGTCAAGACAACCATCTCACCCTCAACGTCGCAAAGACAAAGGAGTTGATAGTGGACTTCCGGAGGTGCAGAGAAGTACACACCCCCATCACCATCAACGGCGCTGCTGTGGAGAGAGTGAGCAGCTTCCGGTTCCTTGGTGTACATCTGGCTGAGGATCTTACGTGGTCAGTACACACAAACAAAACAGTGAAGAAGGCGCAGCAGCGCCTCTTCTTTCTCAGGAGACTGAAAAGATTCGGCATGAGCCCCCGCATCCTCAGGACCTTCTATCACTGTGCCACTGAGAGCATCCTCACTGGATGCATCACCACCTGGTATGGCAACAGCACCGCCTACAACTGCAAAGCTCTCCAGCGAGTAGTGCGGTGCTCTGAACGGATAATTGGAGGTGAGCTTCCCTCCCTCCAAGACATCTACAGGAAGCGGTGCCTGAGGAAAGCGGGGAGGATCATCAAGGACTCCAGTCACCCCAGCCATAAACTGTTCAGACTACTTCCATCAGGAAGGAGGTTCTGCAGCATCCGGTCCCGTACCAGCAGACTGAGAGACAGCTTCTTCCACCAGGCCATCAGACTGCTGAACACTTCATAGACACCATACTGTACAGTAATGCCACTGTTTTGCACATGTCTCACTCTGTATATTTTTATATATTCTATTTATTGTTTACTCTATTTAATTTGTAAAATATGTGTATACACACACACACACACACACGTAGAAAAATATTTAGTATACACATCTAGAAATGCATATACTATTATATATTGTACATATATTTATTAGTTTCAGATGTAGCCATTCTTGTATTTTGCTTGTTTACATTATTGTATTTTGCACAACTCTGTTGCTTGTGAAGCTCGCACACAAGAATTTCACTCACATGTGCTGTACCAATGTACCTGCACATGTGATGTGACAATAAAAGTGACTTGATTTGATTTGATTTGAAAGCTCATTAAGTGAGGTTTAATACTGGGATTTTAAATCTTATATATGGAAATGTCGGGCAGGTTAGTGCAGGCTAAACTGGTTAATGATAAAGTGTAGAGTCATGAACTACGCTTGCTAGGTTACATTTGGGGTAATTATGATAGGCTCATGAAATGTACCTATCATGATAGGCTCATGAAATGTACCTATCATGATAGGCTCATGAAATGTACCTATCATGATAGGCTCATGAAATGTACCTATCATAAGTACATTTCATAAAAAAAAGCCAACAAAAAATTATGTGTGTTATTTCTAAGTAATTATTTTACCCATCTTGGACTGCTAAATCTGATATTAAGGTTCCCTAATGTATGCAACTCCATACAGGGCCAACACAATGCAATTACATGTCACAGCAAGTAACTTAAATCAGAGCAAAAACAATAACTTCTTTGCCAGTAATCATGATAGATATGGAAATGCTGAATTAGTGAAGAGGCGTATGTTTTCAATTGAATAGGTAATTAGCAGTAGGGCTTAAGTCATAGCAAGTCATTACAGGAAGTCCCCGAGGGACAGTTTTGCATGCACTCGCAGCAGAGCAAATCCCTCAAGAGAAAGAGAACATTTCTACTGAGAAACTCTGACCTGACAGTTCCTTTGAGAATACAAACTCTCCAGTCTCACATTTAATAAGAAACAGCACAAATGAAACTGAAACGTCATCTGGAATTGAAAGAATTTGTCACAAATAACCTCTTTGATCACGTCACCATTGTTTAACAGAAAAAACAGTTTGGTGCTTGTTTCATCCCGCTCCATTTAATTAGACACACAAGAAAAATGGATCTGTATCTAACTATGTTTGTGTCTATATGCTTTAACATTATTAGAATAAATGGCAAGACTTTAATTGAGTTCCATAAATCACTCGTCCACATTCCTTACATCTTCACGTCCCACTTCATTCAGATTCTCCTTGAACCTTTCAAGCAGCAGCCAGGCTCACATGGTGTTATGTCAACACTATAGTTTTCTGTAGTGTATTACTACTTCCCTCAAATTTATTGGTTCTATATTGTAATTCTTTTGTATTTTTGCCCATATATGAGGCTCAACATATTTGTCCTTTATGTGGAAAATGTGTTTTTCCTTTTGTCTGTTTTTTCCTTTTGAATCAATCTGAATCAAACATCAAATTATAACTGTTGTGAGTTGAGACTGTAAATGATTTGAAAACAAACAAACAAACAAACAAACCCTACTTTACATGATTTAGACATGCTCTACCATGAAGCATCATAGGCAACTAAGAAGAGTTTTAGTTAATGATAGACTTCAACTTACATACATTATTTATATTTCAGCAGGTGGGCTCTGGCTGGTTGCTATTGCAATGTAACGTAATGTGTGTGCGTGAAAACAAGGCATTATGTGAAGCCCACATCAAAAAAAGTATTACAGTTATATTCTCACTTTCAAACCATAAAATGACTGTTGTACCACCTGAGGAATTTTTATGCAGGGCTGCTGCAGGATTTAATAGCACCACTGTTAACAGATGAGATGTTACACAACCAGAATAGGCTGGTCTAGGGGGAATCCAAACCTGACAGATTTTTTTTAACAACAAAATATCCCTGTCTGGTATACTTTGACCAGCTATCTGTCCAAGCCTAAAGCAATATGTTTCCATGCACTGTCAGGTTAAATGATACTGTATCTTGCTACAACCCTATGTCTCTGTGTTGTCATCATTTTATTTATTTATTTATTTATTTATTTATTTTTCCTCTCATTTGTAAATTTCCTTTTTACTGTGCTGTTTTCCTGGTCTGTTCAAGTACATGATGCACACTGAAATCAATTTAACAATTCTTTTGCTTATCTTTTTATTCAAACGGAGACACATTTAAAATGGTCCAAATTACTAAGTATTAAATTTCAAGTGTGCCTAAGTGTGACTAATTCGGTTATAGGAATCAAATTGTTCCATATCTAATTTCCATGTGACAAAGATACATGTATCCAACTATCTATTATTTTCCCTGCCTAATATTTATTGGATTGCTAAAAAATAAATAAATAAATAAATAAAATAAAATAAAACAAAAGCACTGCTTTATGGACTATTTCAAGTTTTAATATTCTCAATCCAAAAATAGACTCATTCAAGTTGTTTTACAGGGCAAACATCAAAGAATGAAAACTTAGGACAAACACCTGCAAGAAGTGATGAGGTATATCCACATTACAACTACCTTGGCTTAACCTCTTATAAGATATTGATCTTGGTTTTGTGTTTTGTATGAATTCTTTATGACTATACTATACATAGTACATAGTTTCATGCTTCTGAGTGCACCAAAGGTCCAAGATGAGACTATTGCAGATATTTAACTAGGAGATAAGTAGTTCTCATGATTTAGTTTTCTGAACGCAAAGAAATTTAGGACAGATTGCAGACATAACAATAGCTCTGGTAAGCAGCATAAATATCAGTAGATGTAGTTGTAACACTTGGAAGCAATAAATAGTTTGGATGCAGTGTCTAGATGGTTTTTGGTGGTACTGTGAACACAGTTTTCCCAGCCAGGTGTCAGTCCAAACTAGATTGTCTGTAAGTCATGTTTTGTGGAAAGAGCTTTATAAATAAATATTGCTTGCTTGTGAGCTTGCCATTTGTTTTTAGTTCATTTTGCTGATAGTAGCAGCAACTCTGCCAATGCACAAACAATCAGACAATAATTCATCCAAATTGAACATTCTCAAAATATTGTAGATTAATATACTATATAGGCATATATTGTAATGTGTCTGTTATAGAGGATTTCAGACTTACATTTTCTCTTCTAAACAACAAAATTTGGTTCTGCTGACATTTAAAAGATTGGCAGATTGCCCAAGACGAACACAAAACTAGACTAAGCAGGCAGGTTTAATTTGTATCCTGGCATGTACCTCAACAGATTTTAAAACTAGCAGATGTAAAATAACTGTCCAGCTCTGCCCTGACTACCGAATCAAACATGATCCACATCAGTTTTACTGTGCAAATCTGCATGAACAGAACTCATAAATAAACAGAGAGAGAAAGAGAGAGAGAGCTATGTGCTATACACCTTATGCACTGATTCTGTCCTTTGTATAATCAGTTATCTGCCCACAGTTATATTCCAGACAAATGCGTTGGCTTGTATTGTTTACACATATCAGGGGAAAGTAAAGAAATTAACCGTTTTGGTTTAAAACAGATGCATATTTATTATAGAGCTCAAGTTTCAGTTTAAGGAAGTACTGATAATTATTATCTTATATCTTTTCCCTAATATCACAACCAATTTGCATGCTGACTTATAAACCGGTATCAATAAAATACATATTTAGTTGAAAGAAATACAGTCAGAAGTTATGAAGGTCCGTTCTGGAATTTGAAAGCTCCAAAGTCTAATCTGCTACAAAAAATATACATAATGGACTGGACAGAATGTGTCAGATTCATGTCAGCTAGACATATCACTTTGTTTGAATCAGCCCCTTATCGAATGCCAGATACTGGCTCTATTTGATGTGCAGCCTGCTGGTGTACATGACATGCCGTCTACTGATGATGTTAAAAGAGTCTTATCACATCTAAAACCTCCACAATGCAGCACATTGTGATATATGGATAAACAAAAGACTGGGGACACTTCTTCCAGCCTCACTAATGCATGTCAGTGTAGACATGAAAGCAGCCTGCTAGCTTTTGCCTTTTTACTGCGTCTTTCTCAGGGTAATTGCAGTTTCATCTTTACTTTTAAAGCCCTGCCAGTCTGCCTGAACTAAATGACAGGCTAGTCTTAACTGAATTACAGAGAAGGGAGCCAAGAATCACCTTCCACTAACTTGCTTGCTAAGTGGTCTGATTGCATGGTCAAGTCCTGGGCATTAAACTGACTGTTTCCATGGCAATTCCTCCAGACACACGTTGATGTAAAATCAACTCTATTAATGCAAATTTTTTTTCAATGGAGCACAGTATTTATATGCATTCAAATCACCAAAGTGTTACACACATTGTGGAATCTGGATGATTAACCCTATTTTAAAATCACCAAAATGGGACTGAAAATGGAGAACACATTCTTGAAAAATAAATGTTAAAACAGTAGTGTTCATTTTGAATGCCTGGAAAGAAAATATGCAAAATTGTTAGGGATGTTTGTTATTGCCTTTTTTTTATTGCAGTGTCATTTGTAGAATGGTGTTTGAAGTACAAAAATTTGCCATCCTGGATTAGCTGTCATTATTGCACTGTTTATGCATCGTAGGTCGGTTTAAATGTTGAAATATCACTTCGGTATGCTTTAACAGCAAGAGACTTCTGAAATGACTATAAGATATCAGGTCTTCATATTAAAAGAATCACTGTGTTAGGGGGTTTACGTTGAAAGTTTAATGAGCCCATTTTTCCTTAGAGATTGACAATGGAATAAAATATTTCTTGCATTATTCTTTTTCACATGATCAGCTGTTTAGTAAATACAGTTAGTTTAGGACTGTGGATTTAAAGTCACACTCATATGACTGACATGCAGACTCTGAGCTTTAATCATGGGGTCTTCTACTATCTGTTCAAGAATTACTGCCACTTTATACATATTAACTCATTTTCACCAGCTTGGAAGTAACTGGGCAATTGACTGACAACCAGTCCCATGGCCAGGTGAGGTCTTTCTCCTCATTATTCCATGCCAAATTAGCCAGATAAAGTATCTTGACTTGACTCTAAGTATTGAACTTCCATTCAATAGCTTTTCACTGGAACTCTTAGTATGATAACCAAAGTGAATTCCTTAGACTTCATGGCTTGATTTGTGCCCTGACATGCACTGTCAACTATAGGACAGTATATAGACAGGTGTGTACTTTTCAAAATAACGTCAAATAAGCTGTATTTACCACAGGTGGAAAGTTCTGACAGATGATGTATATGTATATACATATATGTATATACTAGGGCTGGGTATCGTCACTGATTTCTAGAATCGATTCAATTCCGATTCACAAGGTCCCGAATCGATTCGATCCACGATTCGATTTAATTCGATTCGATTCGATTTAAATCTGGGAAATTTTGACAGTCAGAGATATAATTCAGATCAGGACATTTACATATTTTTGTATCTATAAAAAGGAAGCTGACACTCTCAAGACTTTATCCAAGGTGTGAGCATCACAGCAGATGCCTTTGTGTCAAAGTAGCTGAAGATAAAACACAGAAAAACATGTAGGTGATTTTCCTGGCCTGGGATTTTATAAAAATATTCTGCAGTACATCAAAAACGAAAGAAAACCATTAATTAATCAAGATTACCTCTGACGTTACAGCGGTTTTATTAGAGACATGGCTAAGCATTTTGCATTTTGAATAATTTTAAAAAGTTTCAATTTGTTCAGTATTGAACAGCAGAAATGAGGTTTTCTTTTCGGAAGAATGTAAAAGGGGAAAAAACAGCGGCCGACAGCGCTGTAAGCAACAATAGACTTGTGTAACAAGCAAGCGAATAATGAAGAAAGCGAAACTGTTCAAGAGAGAGGGGGGGGGGAGAGAGAGGGGGAGGGAGAGAGGGAGAGAGAGAGAGCTGCGCATCGCAATGGAAGCAAAACAGTAAAAGAGTGAATTCATGACGATGTTTATGTGAAGCGTTTGGATCTTTTGCTGCTGATTCGGTCAATATTGTTTGGAGAGAGATCAAACTAACAGCTTTAGAATCAGCGCATAAAGGGCGTGAACACAAAGCGCGGACCCGGATCAGCGAGCTGTCGGCTTTCAGCCCCGACTGTGAGAAAGGCGACATCTAACTGATTCTGATCCGCGGGTTGCGCTGTGTGTTTAAGTCTATGTGCAGAATCCCTGTACCTGCTCTCATTTACTGTTTGGTGGTTCTTGAAATTTTGTGAGATGTCACCAGAGATTCTGGCATTTCGGACAAAATAAATTTATATTAAAAAATCGATTCAGGATTTTAATGAATCGATTTTACGTTATCCAAGCCAGAATCGATTTTAATCGATGAATCGATTATAAAAACCCACCCCTAGTATATACGTATTCACAGCCATATATATGTTGCTGTTTTTTGCTTGTTTGTTTGTTTTTTAAGCTGAAGAATGACTTTACTTTTTGTTTTACTTTTTAATTGAACTTTGAAATAAGGCTGCAACATGAGAACATGTGGAACAAGTGAAGTGATATGAATGCTTTCTGGATACACTGTACAACAAGTTGTAAATCAGTGGTTACACTGAACAGGAAGCCCAGACAATCTGAAAAAAAGAAAATCAATCTTTTGACAGATGAAACTAAGAGCAGACTGATGGGAAGACAAAAAATATGGAGAAGGGCAGGAACAGCTCAAGATCTGAAGCATACATATCATCTGTCAAACATGGTGGAAGCAATATTGAGGGATAGGTATGGATGACTGCCAGTGGAACTGGGTCACTAGTGTTTACTGATGATCTTTCAGCTGCTAGAAGTAGCAGGATGAAATGTGAAGTGTACATGGCTATAGTCTCTGCTGAGATTCAGCCTAGATTTAGCAAATACTGAAGAGAAGACCAGATTGGCCTTTACAGTGAAAGTGGATATAGGACCTAAAGCACAGTACAAAAGCAACCTGAATGTCTGGAAATTGGATATTCTCCAGTGGCCAAGTCAGTCACCTGATCTCAACCTAGTAGAGCAAACTATTTATTTACTGAAGGCAAAAATGAAGGCAGCAATTCTTAAATTTAAAATTATGTGAGTTTATCCAATTTATTTTGAGTAATAGGGGACTATGTATAAAATGGCGGTGGTTTCTAAACCAGTTATGACTAAACTCCTGCATCTAAGGAGCTCAGAAAGAAAAAAGCATCTGGACTTCTTAACGCCCACTCACATCCTGGGCCTTCTGACCTCAAGAAATCACATGACAGGGTGGGGCTAGGTTTCACAATGAGTTCACCCGAAACCTTGGCTCATTGTGACCTACATCCGTTTTCACACCTTGGCTCGTGTGATTAGGTAGAGGATTATTGGAGGGTCCATTGCCCCTGTTTAGGGGACACTCCCATAGGGCTTAAATCTGGGACTCTCCACCATTTGACCTTAAAACTAAAGAAGATTCTCAGATGCGAGGTGAAACATCTTCAAGCAACTTAAAGAAGTCCAGACGCTTTTTTCTTTCCAAGCTCCTTAGACTACAATGACCTGGATGACTGAGAACCTTCACAGACTTAAACTCCTGGATTTACAACTAAATGTCTGCAGGTCACATCTGAAGTGTTTTATTTAAAATCCAGTCAGTGTAACTACCTCCAAGCAATTGAGAAGTAAGTACTGTAAGACATCATGGAGATCTGGTATGTCACACTGATTTGTCACCTATTTGTGTATATACTATAATATGTTGCTGCCCTGTCATTAAAGTGCATTTATACATAAGAAAGACTTTGAGTTGATATTTTTGGTTTCTTGCCATGAAGCAGTGTTTTTTTTTTTTTTTTTTTTTGGGGGGGGGGGTTGTTTTGTTTTTTGTTTGTTTTTATTATATCTGCATTTTATTATGCAGCACATAATTCACAAGGCTAGAGAAAATGAAGCTAAATTAGATCAGGAAACCAAGAAAACTGCAGATTAGACAAGCATGCCAAAGGCAGCACAATTTAAATTTAAAATGGATTATTGTTGTAAAGGCCTTTGGGTATTATTAGTAATTTTCTCATTTTTAGTTGTGTGTTTTTAGTCAGATGATAGCTAAAGAACCTCATAGCAGCATTTAACCATAGGTCACATCGTGTGGTCATTGGGTGCATCATTCCAAGTCCAAAAACTGTTTTGAAATACAGTAAACCACACGTGTTTTTATGCTTCATTCAGCACATAAAGGCAATTGGAAATATATAAATAACCACAAACAAAATTTGAGTTGGAAGATGAGATTGTTATGCAGAGTAACACAAATGACGATAGAACAAAAACACAAGGTAAGATAACAGAATAAGTACAAATTGGGAATGCTATAAAGAACAAGAGAAATGCAGGGAGAAGGAGAAGGGAGGGAGAACAAGAGGACACATGAGAATACAGTCGTGTGGCTACTGAGCCGCACCGCTCATGGCTGGGCTGTGGAACTCATTATTGATGTAGTAGAAAATTTGCGCTGACAGGAAACGAAGCTGCCAGCTGTCTCACCCCCACCACGCACACCCGTACACCCCTATTATGACATTATCTCAGAAGGATGGCCAACAGTGGCATTGTATCCTATCACCCGAGTTGCCCCCTGGCATGTCAAGAGGAGATCTGGTCCCACTGTGGACATGGACATGTACACATGTATACATAAACAGAAGCTGTGACATGGAAAGTAATTTGAACCTCATTTTGCAGAGAGATATGTAGAGTCCAGGATCGCTCTCTCTCTCACACACAGAGAGATACAGTGGGGCAAAAAAGTATTTAGTCAGCCACCGATTGTGCAAGTTCCCCCACCTAAAATGATGACAGAGGTCAGTAATTTGCACCAGAGGTACACTGCAACTGTGAGAGACAGAATGTGAAAAAAAAAATCCATGAATCCACATGGTAGGATTTGTAAAGAATTTATTCGTAAATCAGGGTGGAAAATAAGTATTTGGTCAATAACAAAAATACAACTCAATACTTTGTAACATAACCTTTGTTGGCAATAACAGAGGTCAAACGTTTACTATAGGTCTTTACCAGGTTTGCACACACAGTAGCTGGTATTTTGGCCCATTCCTCCATGCAGATCTTCTCGAGAGCAGTGATGTTTTGGGGCTGTCGCCGAGCAACACGGACTTTCAACTCCCGCCACAGATTTTCTATGGGGTTGAGGTCTGGAGACTGGCTAGGCCACTCCAGGACTTTCAAATGCTTCTTACGGAGCCACTCCTTTGTTGCCCGGGTGGTGTGTTTTGGATCATTGTCATGTTGGAAGACCCAGCCTCGTTTCATCTTCAAAGTTCTCACTGATGGAAGGAGGTTTTGGCTCAAAATCTCACGATACATGGCCCCATTCATTCTGTCCTTAACACGGATCAGTCGTCCTGTCCCCTTGGCAGAAAAACAGCCCCATAGCATGATGTTTCCACCCCCATGCTTCACAGTAGGTATGGTGTTCTTGGGATGCAACTCAGTATTCTTCTTCCTCCAAACACGACGAGTTGAGTTTATACCAAAAAGTTCTACTTTGGTTTCATCTGACCACATGACATTCTCCCAATCCTCTGCTGTATCATCCATGTGCTCTCTGGAAAACTTCAGATGGGCCTGGACATGCACTGGCTTCAGCAGCGGAACAAGTCTGGCACTGCGGGATTTGATTCCCTGCCGTTGTAGTGTGTTACTGATGGTGACCTTTGTTACTTTGGTCCCAGCTCTCTGCAGGTCATTCACCAGGTCCCCCCGTGTGGTTCTGGGATCTTTGCTCACCGTTCTCATGATCATTTTGACCCCACGGGATGAGATCTCGCGTGGAGCCCCAGATCGAGGGAGATTATCAGTGGTCTTGTATGTCTTCCATTTTCTGATGATTGCTCCCACAGTTGATTTTTTCACACCAAGCTGCTTGCCTATTGTAGATTCACTCTTCCCAGTCTGGTGCAGGTCTACAATACTTTTCCTGGTGTCCTTCGAAAGCTCTTTGGTCTTGGCCATGGCGGAGTTTGGAGTCTGACTGTTTGAGGCTGTGGACAGGTGTCTTTTATACAGATGATGAGTTCAAACAGGTGCCATTCATACAGGTAACGAGTGGGGGACAGAAAAGCTTCTTACAGAAGACGTTACAGGTCTGTGAGAGCCAGAGATTTTCCTTGTTTGAGGTGACCAAATACTTATTTTCCACCCTGATTTACGAATAAATTCTTTACAAATCCTACCATGTGAATTCATGGATTTTTTTTTCACATTCTGTCTCTCACAGTTGAAGTGTACCTCTGGTGCAAATTACTGACCTCTGTCATCATTTTAGGTGGGGGAACTTGCACAATCGGTGGCTGACTAAATACTTTTTTGCCCCACTGTATATGTGCACACACAAAAATACTTGATAAATCTGAATTAGAACTTGCTCTGAAATGCAGGATGTGACATGAAGCTATAACTCTAATGCTATTATTAATGTAGTGAGCTGAAGGAAGCAGAACTGGACATGAGGCATATAGAGAATTTGCTGTGTCTAATATGCTTAGTCCATAATGTTCCTCCGGTGCTCAATAAATATTGACTGTGGTTCCATTCCATGGTTGCAAAATTTTGCACACATAGAAAAAAAAGGCAAGGTGTAAGAAAATAGTAAGCGACATGCGTTTGGTTTAAGGCTGTTATTCTTATATATATATATATATATATATATATATATATATATATATATATATATATATATATATATATATAGGGCTGCTCAATTAATCGAATTTTAATCACGATTACGATCTGGGCTTTCAACGATCATTAAAAATGACTGAGCCGATTATTAGCCCCTCCCTCATTTATCCGCGACACCTTAAAGGCCGTCTGTGAAAATATTGTCGGGCATAAACCAGTCCGTGGCGCAAAAAAGGGTGGAGACCGATGATTAAGAGGACCCGAGGGAAGCTCGGAAAGCTAAGCAGAAGTTATTTGGAGAGTGACTGCCGTTGGTTGAAAAGAGAGTTTAAAAAAAAAAAAACTTCAGTGGTGTTGCGCACTATTTTATATTATTTTTTTAAAGTCATTGTTAACCCTTTAAAGCCGGTCAGAGCAGCACGCTCCGTTTTGCGTAACTATTTTTAAATCCCTGTAGAATCTGAACCGTGTAAGCTAGCGCAATAATTTGTTTTGCATATGAAACCGGAGGAGTTGTACTTACATCTGATGCCATCAGCTTGTCCTAGGTCACGGTTTCGTTCCACATATAGCTTTGCAAAAATTGCATAAAAAGCGCTTGCAGGAACAAAAACATAATATTCCAGAAACACGCTTTGCCGTTCCTATCAGCTGTTCGTAACACTTCCCACAGTGAAATGATGCACATGCTGTTTTCTTTGCAAATTTGCATCATAGGATTGTTTTTTGTTTTTCCTGCAGTATATAAAAATTGCTGTATCTCCAAAATAAAACTATGAAGACACTCAAAATAAATTTCCTGTGGTGGGAAACTATTTTTTGCAACTTTATTGTATTTAAAGTTTTGAGGGATAAACCTCTTAAATTTCTCCAAGTAGAAATATATGTAAACAAAACAAAAGCGATTTTCAATTTTTTTTGTAGTTTATTGCACTTTTTTGCAATTTATGTAATTACTATGGACTTAATGCATACATATTATAAAAATATGGGCTATAACAGTTGTATTGATGTATAGCAACTTGAAATGCTCCCACAAATGGCACTACAGCATGTAAAAAAAAAAAATATATAAGCTCTGGTGGACTTGGTTCTATGGTAGGTCTTAAAGGGTTAAATAAATATCGTCAAATAATCGTGATCTCAATTTCAGTGAAAATAATCGTGATTATCATTTTTGCCATAATCGAGCAGCCCTATATATATATATATATATATATAAAAGAGTATGCTTGAGAAACCATTTTTGAGAAGGCTCTTATCTGTCTCAGAGTAGGAACATCCTGTTACACAAATTGAGTGTGGAAAAGCTTGAAGGTATATTGTGTAGCAACAGATTACTTAAATCACGCTGTTGTTATTGTGTATATGCTGCTGTTATTATGTATATATTTATTTATATTTCTTCATACATTCTTATATAGTTCTATATTGTGTATTTTGTTGTACAGTTATTTTATTTTCAACTTTGATTTATATATTTTATCATATTCTCCCAGTTAAATTTACCCTTCATTCTAATTTGTGTTGTACAGTTATTTCATTTTTAACCTTAATTTATATTTTATTCCTTCCTAGTTAAATTTACCCTTTTTAATTTTTCATATTTATTTCCTATCTTATTCATAGCCTTTTCCTTTTTTGTTTTCTTTAGGTCACGAGCAGTTGTCCAAGCATTTCACTACATATCGTACTGTGTATGACTGTGTACGTGACAAATAAAATTTGAATTTGAATTTGATGGGCACTGTTATAAACTCAACTTTCCCAGACTTTGTCCCTCTTCCGCAAGAAACAGTGAGAGATAGAGAAAGCAGAGGTGGGTGAGAAAGCAAGAGAATTAGGCTACGTCCACACGTACCCTGGTATTTTTGAAAATGGAGATTTTTCTATGCATTTGCACCTTTCGTCCACATGTAAATGGCGTTTTCGGTCACTGAAAACTGAGATTTCTAAAAACGCCTGCCAGCGTGGATATTTTCGAAAACTCAGTTTTTGCATTTACGTGTGGATGAGGAAAACGGAGAAAACGCAGCGTCAAAGGTGTGCGCCTTTTTTGACGTCACACTGTGCGCCACATTATTGTTTTGGTGAAATGAATTTCTACAATACTGTTACTGTTAATTGTACTCTCTGCAGTGTTTAAATGCTTACATATACACACACAGTTACTGTCCCTCCACACATAGGACTCGGTTCTGCTTCTATGCCCCAGCTTTGTTTACTATTTCCCACCGAGGCTTCTAGACTTCTGATTGGCCAACATTTCTACACGGTTAGGAATATATCGCCACCTGCTGCTTTGGCATGTTCCTAGCAGCGTTTTCCTTCATTTCTGCCTTTACATGTGGACGGGATTATTTTTGAAAACGGAAAATCTCAGTTTTCAAAAATACCCGTGTACGTGTGGACATAGCCTTAATGCTGAGGAAGCTGCACTGGTGAGAATAAATCACTGACTCAAAGACATACATTATATCTCTGAATGTTAAGACCAGTCACATTCTAAAGCACAAATAAATATGCCCGTACCTCTGCACAAGCCATGAGGAAAGGTGCTAGATTACCATATTCTGTGTGAATTCAGGTGAAGTGCACACTTCACCCTGTTCATTTTGGGCTCTGTGTGCACTCTTGATATAGATAGCAGAGGAGGGAAAGACAGCGATCCAGACTGGTTTGCGGGTATCTGGAGTCCCATCCAAATACCCCGCACACTGTTATTGTTTACAGCTTAATGATCAGAACATAGCAAATAAATATGTGATTTTGCTGAAAAATCAACACCACTCACTTCTACTGTGTCATATATACTTATGTAAAGCAAAGAGTTCCAGTAAAGTCAAAAGAGAACATAATCCAGAACTACAGAACGAACTGAAAAAATGCGTGACACATGTAATACTACTGAGAATTCAACAGGAGGATCTAACAAAGGACAAAGCAAGAGGCAGTTCTATATATAAGCAAGGGACTGATGATACAGACAGACACAGCTGGGAAGGGGGCGAAGGAGAGACAATAAACAGGTGAAAACAATGTGGGTAGGTCAAAAAATTATAAAGCTGGGAAAATAAAAGAAAGCATAACTTCAGCTAGACACAAGAGAAAACTAACTTTCAAAGTAAGTCGGATATTAACCAAAAGACAAATGCCACTGAGACATGAAGACAGAAAGATGACAGACACAGGGGAACATGAGAAAATGAAGAACACTGGAGATACTGGAGTAACATTTAATTAAAAACAGGATCCACAATGCATCTAACAAAAACAACAAAAAAAGCAAGAGACAAATTGCAATGTTTTTGATGCTCAAAAACATCACGATAACCTGGGACCATAACATGTTCAGTCAGAAAACAAAAAAAAAAATACAGTGGACTAAAAAAATAACCACAATGAATGTGTATATGACTCAATGTCATACTGGGTTTTACAGTTTTCATTAAACATTTCCTGGTGGATTTATATAGCGGTTTTGTCCAGTCTAGTTTCTCATGAAAATGAATAAAGCGGGTCAGCCTCATGTAATTACTATAATAAACTATACTCAAAAGCACTGGTTGTCTACTTTAAGGAGCAGTAGGAAGCCTGAAAGTACCAATATAGATCATACAGGTCACATTGATAAACGCCAAGACACAACCAAACTTGACATTTAAGTACATAAAGACGGAAAAAATGCCTTGACATGCAGTAGGCAGCAGATTTGCTAAATCTAATGTTCTTAGTCAATAATGTTCCTTTAGAGCATTCTCAAACTGTGGTACGCATACCACTGGTGGTACGTGGGCTCCCTCTGGTGGTATGCGGGAAGTCTCCAAAAAAAAATGTTTAAGATTAAATAATATACCATGTTCTGACTGAGGGATTTCTGAAAAATTTGAAAGTACAGCTCTGCTATCACTTCCGATATAAATGAAGACAGAAAACTAAATAGCAGTGACATTTTCAGGGTTACTGACGTTGGGCTAGCTGGTATAAAATGATATGCTATGTGGTAGCTAGCGACACATCTATGGTTAGCATAATATAAACACATTGAAGCTGGAGGCTGAATGCTAACTTATTTACTTTCGATAAAAGTTAACCAAGGGTTCCTGATGGTTAGGGACAAATGCAATCGCATGGCAGGATGCTGTAAACGGACCAAACTTCAGTCAGGAGAACAACTGAGATAATCCATCCACAATATGAGGTTAGTCATTAATATACTGCTGCATGGGCTGAGCTGTAAAACGTGAGCGAGACCGACAGTGATCACTGACTTTTACAATACAAACACAACAACCTTAATAAAAGCAGAGTAGTTTGGACTTGGAAGCAGGGTACATACGTCATCACTTAAAGATTAGATATACCACTTGCTGTGAATGTTTTAATGCAGTACAGTTGTTATTATTATCACTTGTCACATTCTGTTTATAACAGTTAAAAGAAATAAAACTCATATAAGAAATAAAATTGTCTCGTGTAAACTGTATATGGTGTTAAATAGGCCTAGACTACTGTACTTTAATGTGGTCATAAGGGTGGTACTTCAAGAGCCATATATTTTATGAGGTGGTACTCAATGTGAAAAGTTTGAGAACCACTGCTTTAGAGTTTAATAGATAATGTCATTCTGTGGTAGAAGTACTGAGACAATATGAATTTGAAAAGATCAAAGCGATTGGATATGTGTGCCATGCCGACTCAAAGTACAAGCAATGTTAAGATCTTGCAACAAATTGTGGCTCACTCTGTCATGATGTTCAACAGATAAAGCAAAAATCTACAACCATTTCTACATCAATACAAGGTGAAATGAAGTGACAAAAAATAGGTTTATAAATTTTAATAATATATAAGGAATATATTGGCCGAGTAACGAATTATATGCACATAATAACACCACCTTGGATGGAGGGACAGCACACCATTTGTACATCTCCCTCCACCTTATGTTTTATGCACATACTAATGAGCTTCCTCATGCCGAGATTGTGAAGGTGATGTGTCTGTTTGTGGGCTGGCCTCATTAAAACAGAAAGAGAATGGACTTCTCTGGTAGTGCCTTGGCAGCTTCTGTTACATTCCTGCAAACACTTGCAGGTATAGCTGACATCTTGTAGAGCTGGAGCTACCACAGAATGTGCAACATCTTGATTTCAGCTCTGCCCAGAACCAACATGCACTGCGGATTCAGTGGGCAAATTCGCTTCTGGGCCAGGAGACTTCACCCTACAGCTGAAGTTTGCATAGCCACATTTTTTTTCTTAAAAAGTATACGTTATTAAGACCCAGCATGTGAAAAATTACACGTTAATTTAGTACTGTTCCTTGTAAAGAAATTGCTAATAAAACCTTTTTTCTCCAAGTTTTTTTGTCGCTTTGACTACCACTGAGTCATCAACCAAAGAGACGAGGAAGCGTTTTCTCATTAAAATTTCTCACTACATCTACAATGTCATGTAGTGACTTTTCAAAATATCTTCACTGCACTGCCCAGTGAGACCTGAGAGTTATGCTCTTAAGTGCAAAATCTCGTCATCACTGAAAGTAGTTGCTGACCTCTGTAGTGTGAATCCCTCTGGTACAATACAAGGCTGTCAGCCTGGCTTACACCAAAGGAAACACGGAGGGACACCATGAAACTCCACCATGTAAACGCAGACGCAAGCACACACACACACACACACACACACACACACACACACACACACACACACACACACACACACACACACACACACACACAGGTCCAGCTCATAACCTCAAGTTTTATATTTTATTGATGGGACTTGCAGTATATTGGCTGATGGGCATTTTTTTCGCCCCCTTTTCAGATAGAAGCTATTTAAATGTGCTGAAAAGGTCTTAGCATAGTAATAAGTTCATTCAGATCTAAAGAAATAATTAAATGTATTTCTATATTTATTTTCTAATTGAAGTCTATTATGTGGTAGACTATAATCAAGTTCCTTTGTTGGCACTGATACTGTAGATGTTTTTTTCTGTGTATTACATTGTGCAGTTTAAAATGTAATCACTTTTATTATATCTGAATTATCCTTTTCAGAGGTGAATGTTGCATCAAATTTTATCACTAAATTAATGTTTGAAACTTTAATTAATTAGATGGTAAGACAGTTCTATGGTCTGGGCTAAAATATTTGAAGATGTATGAACTGCCACAGAATGTTGCACTTTCATTGTCCACAAAGAATGAAACAAAGGATGAAAGTAAAGTTTTGCCCCCATCTTTTTCTTTAGCAACATCAAGAAATAAACATTTTATGTGATTACAATCTTGTTAGTTGAACATGTTCGTCTAATTGAAACCAAAATTAAGATTTTAGTGCCACTGTTGACATTCAATATGATTAGAATTAGTATGACTGAAAGAAATAGATTTATCCTCTAATGCTGTAAAATAACATGTGTGAGCCTCTTAATTGTTTTCAATTTTACAAAAGAATTATTAGAATACCCTTACTAGCATGTTTGTATTATGTAAAACATTTTCTTATGCCCTGTATCCTGTGTTTACTACATTAAAAAACCAGCCTCTTAAACAAAGGATAAAAAAACTAAAAGTTCTGCCTTCAAGTTCCACTAGCTATCCAAGGTCAGTAGGACTTTTTATTCACCTTGACAGGTCCCTTAACCACTTGATTTAGGGTCACCAACTACCTTACAGCCACCTCAACAATGGAATTACAGAACATGATCCAGTCGTGCTCATTATCCCCAGCTTACTCGTCTGCCAGACACCCCGGTCCTCATACACATTCGGGCACTCTAGGATCCTCCCCTAATGACTGATCTAACTCGCCATCATGTTGTGATGGGTTGACAGCACAGCTCCTCCAAGACATATGGTTGCAGATCTGATCAATGATCAGCCTATGTCCGAGTGGGTTGTGGTGCCAACTGCAATCGTTATCCTTGAACATAGTTTGCTATGGACAAAGTCCCCAGATGGAGCATCTTTTTGCACACCACCCAGAAACGCCAAGAAGGCCAGGTTTCCTGATCTGTCATTAGGGAAATGCAACGTTCTTAGTAATGACAACTATCCCCAAAGCACTGCCACATCATCAAAAGCATACCTAGAAAAAAAACACAGTAAAACAGTATTAGTCATTGACTGGCCACCCCAGAGCCCTGACCTCATCATTCTTAAAGTATTGTGTGATCATCTTGAGAAAAAAAAATTAAACAAAAGGACCAACATCGAAAGAAGCGCTTTGGAAGGTCGTCCAAGAAGCCTGGAGAACTATTGATGAAAACTACTTGAAGAAATTACAAAAAAAAGCTTCAGAGTTGCCTTAAATTATCTAATAGTTTAAACTTGTTTGTGCTTTTGTTTTTAATCACTAGCTTTATTAAATTGCTGTGCATTTTCCTAGCAAGGCATAAATAAATAAAGGCTTGATCGACACCTTGTAATGGGAAGGTTGCTGGTTCGAGCCCCGGCTCGGACAGTCTCGGTCGTTGTGTCCTTGGGCAAGACACTTCACCCATTGCCTACTGGTGGTGGTCAGAGGGCCCGGTGGTGCCAGTGTCCGGCAGCCTCGCCTCTGTCAGTGCGCCCCAGGGTGGCTGTGGCTACAATGTAGCTTGCCATCACCAGTGTGTGAATGGGTGGATGACTGGATATGTAAAGCGCTTTGGGGTCCTTAGGGACTAGTAAAGTGCTATATAAATACAGGCCATTTACCATTTTACCTTTGCATAGCACTATAAATAAACAATCTTTCTAAATAGAATTACATTGGATGTTAATCATTCTGTTAGTCGTCCCTATAGTTACAACGAACAGTAACTGCTCAGATGTCACATTCCACACCAAAGTTAGACTGTGGAGTATGAGTTCATAGTAATAATTCAAGTGCAATAATTGTTACAACAAAGGAAAACCAGCACAAATCTACTTTTCAATATTGGCCAGAGGGTCAATTAGAGTGTCACACTAAGAAAAAAACTTATAATGCCAATATATACTTTTCAGTCACACTGTTTCTCTTTTGTACATACCAAAAACTGGCTAAGAGCATTGTTAAATCTGTCCCTTATCCTATATGTGTGTGTGTGTGTGTGTGTGTGTGTGTGTGTGTGTGTGTGTGTGTGTGTGTGTGTGCATGTGTGTGTATGTTTTATGTTCCCGTTTACCTGAAAACATCAATAATTGCTTCAAATACTTTGAAAAACAGAGAAACAAAAATAGAAAGAGTGAGCGGGAACTGTCTGGTTTCAGTTCTCTTATATAAAGAAATCCTTCTCACTTTTTACCCCCCTGCTATTGGGCAAGATTCACATGGACCGTTTTTGACTCTCTTTCAGTCCCACGATGCACAAGAGTGCATTCTGGAGGTCCAATGAATAAAAATGCCATGTCAACTAGGAAAGAAGAAAGAAAATCTCCACCCAGAGCTGTCAGTGATTTTCTCTTCTTGCCTTTACTATGGAAAGCTAGTAAAAAGTTCACCTTCCTCCCATAAATTGGCTGGGAGATTTATTTCTTCCCTGACATTCTCTCTGGAGATGCCACCAGGAACCTGGGCATCTGCTCTTTGGAGAGAGATGACAAGGCTATTGTTAGGTGTAGTCGAAAGCTATTCTCTTGTCTCATCCCCTCTGCCCCTTCTCCATTTCTTTTCCTTCTCATCCTCCTTTCTTATAAAACCTGTCAAAAAGCAACAGCAGCCACTTACAAGGTAAAGGCCAACGCTCCCATCTGTCTCTTTCACCTTATTAATTTCAATATCATTCTGCTTTATCAAATTCAAAAACCTTTTAGACAATCCAGTCAAGTCACTGGTGTCCATTATGACAGATGGCAAATGTGACACTCCCTGAGGTTCAAACTGCTCTGAAGAGCGATTATCTCGCTCTACCTACCACCAGCCTTCTACTTTCTCATCCTTAATAAAAATTACATTTAGATCATATATAAGAGGTAAAATCAAGAATATGCAATAATCCCTTTATTTTGAAGGAATGCAGAAGCATAAGAGCCAGGCATTCACAGACTGAGCCACTATTGTATTCAGGAATCTGGCTAACCAGGTCAAACTGAGATTGTTACTCCTCCAGGGCAGCTGAAACCTCTGGGAAGATGGTGTGGGTGTCGAGGCAACTGGGAGACACATACGCATGTTGGCATGGCCAGATTAGGAGAGTATGACAGGGCAGACCCCTAATCCATCATCTGGGAGATTACAGTAACATGACACAGTGCACCACCAAATCCCTTTAATCATCCAAATGTTCCATTCTCAGCCAATGGCAGTATTGGAAGAACAATAAGGGCTCAGGGGAGAGAAGCTGTCGCAGAATATTTTCTCCGGGGCCTTGCTGGCTTGCCTTATGACACTCACAAGCAGCTTAGTTTTCAGTAATATGAAAGAGCTTCTCTGGATGGGCCAAGTCAATTAAGACGACCAGTGTTTTTATAAGTAGGACTGTTAAACAGACAGTGGATGTAAGGTTGAGCAGACGATGCTTGTCTTTGATGTCCCGTGGGCACTTGCAAATCCCTCTGTTGTAGGAAAGGGCAATTAGTCTGATGAAGTGGATGTGTCATCTGAGCCAATCTTATTACACCCTAAGAAAACAGACTGTCTCAATCATTTTTCTTCAAGAAAAGATATGGTTTGTGTGTTACTTCAAAGCAAGGGATTGTGTTTACTTTGTGTAAAAGGAAACAAGAACAACAGAAAGAAAAGGAAAAAAAAGATTTAGGACAAGTTTCAAACATGGTTGAGGAAATGTTGTAGGTGGTTTTAGTAAACAAATACTAAGTTAACGTTTTGATACCTGAAAAATATGCCAGTGGTGTACTATGGTTTCCTAATACATATATAGTTTCAAACATAGGTGGTGACAGGTTGTGGGCATTTTAGTAATTAAATGTTCATACTAATAAATACTAAGATAAAGTTTTGAAAATATGTGTTCATGAGATTTTCAGATCACTGCATTCTTTTTTTTTTCTTTTTTCTTCAAATTGGGGTTATTTATTCAAACTAAATCTCTTCTGACCTTCACCACTAGGACTGCTCTGACTGTGGGATCTTACTTTGAAAAATATGCAAAACGTACATTATCATGGACTCTTTACTCTTATTCTTTCTCTAATATACAGTGTATATTCCTATAGATGACTTCTGAATCGAAGGTAACAAATACTCAGAAAATATATGTTTTCTCCTCCCAGTTTTAGTGCTATTTCTGCATCTGTATAAAAATTAGGAATGAACTCTAGCCTCAATTGTTCATAAGTTGAAGGTTTTCTCTAATTTAACACCCACAATCCACTCAGCTCTGTTACAAATCATATGAATCATCCTTTTTTAAAGCTGTAATGTACTGAACATGTCATAAGGTTAGCCAAATTAATGGCAAATGTTTGAATATTATTATTTGTACAAGTGATATATTTTTCACATACTCTGCCTTTGTTTGCAAGTTAATTAAAGCTTTATTTTTATCAAATAAATGCATTTGAAGATATTTTATGCCATGACAATGATCATCTGTTGTAAAATTTAACAAAAAGATTGTATTCTGTGTATTTATTCTGCATCCTTATGATTGCACATTATTTTTGTATCCATCCAACTCGTATCAATTTACATATTCAGTTGTGTTAAAATAAAACTTTTATACTGTGTATGAATAGGTAATACAATTTTATTCAGTTGCTTGTCAGTTTCACACATGCACAGACGCATGGTTCAGGCAAGTTTGATCAGACTCAAAGAGGAGCCCTATTAATGAATCACCCAGCACTTTGAAGCTATGTTGCAGAAAAATAGCAGACTTGTTTCTCAAAATTTTGGTGTACCCTGGCGGCATTAATTTGAAATGAGCATATACTATTTTTCAGAATGAAAGAACATTTCTCAAGTTCAACATTTGTTATGGTTTCCTACTGTTTTTAGAAAGTAAATAGTTTTAACTGACTTGAAAATCAGTGGATTCCATTTTAATCGGCAGTTTTCACAGTACCCCTACTTTTTCGGGTGGAAAATAAAAGCAGGAAACTCTAAATAGTGCATGGTGAGTGTGACTGTTTAGATCAAATCTGATTCTTTTATTATTTCAAACCCATGTGCTTTTGTCTGACACAATATGTTTTGGTCATATTTAAAAGTTCATTGGCCTAATAGGACATGTGTGGCACCATTGTAAATGTAAGCTGTCAGAAGTCTGTACTGGAGAGAAATGCATTCTCTCACTCTGGTTTTTGCAGCTATGTACCGTATTAGAGCTGGGCGATATATCGAGTTTTTAAAAAATATCGATATATTTTTATACGAGATATAAGATGTGACAATATCCTTTATATCAATATAGTCTATGTTACGTTATAATTATACTTGTGGAGCCGCAGGTTTGCCTCTCTTTCGTCCACTTTCGTCTTTACGCAATGTTACTCGGCCTCGCCTCTCCTTCACTGAACACAACTCCTCGTCCCCCATCGCTTCACCTGCAGGAAGCGACAAGATGGACACGGCAAATCTCCGTTAACGAGTTACTGCGCATCGCCCCATGCGTGGGGCTGGACGGCGTCAACGTGTTAGCTAGCTAACCACGCTAACGAGCTAACCACGCTAACGCCATGCAGCCCAGAGGGGCTGCACGGACTAAAATCCTTTCATTTTCTCAAAAGTTGACAGCGCGCCTTATGTATGAATTCTGGTTGTGCTTGATGGCCGCGAACCGATTTTATGTGGAACACGGCGCTCAGCAATCTGTCAAAAAATGTTTTAGTACGACTTTAGTAAGCTACGGAGCTGCACCGCTTGATGGATTGTCGGAGCATTACGGCTGAGCCTCGCGGAGTGATACGTACTGTGCTTCAACGTAATATTACCCTACTGTGTATAAGGACTATAAATGGCACCTGTTAAGAGACGTGGTTGCGAAGCGAATTTCAAACTCCAGACTGTCAGTCACGCAGTACAAGTTGGGAACAGAGCAGCTGTGAAATCTGTCTTTGTTATTGTGCTCAGCGTCTATTAGTTTACATTTTGACTGCACAATTGTGAGCTTTTTGTTATGCACAAAAACAACATTGTTTTCTTTTATTTATGGAGCATTATTATTTAATAAATGCTCATAATTTATTTTTGAGTAAATTTTATGTACATCTGCTCTATGTTAATAAAAGTGCCTGTGTGACATCTGGGACACAGCTTTGACTAAGAACTCTCTTTTTGTTCTTACTTTATGGCTTTAAAAAAATATATCGAGATATATATCTTATATCGCCATCCAGCTAAAAAATATCGAGATATGAATTTTGGGTCATATCGCCCAGCCCTATACCGTATATATATTTTTAAATGTACATAAAATCACATAAAATATCAGAGACGGATGATACCATCAGCTGCCTAATTACCCAAATGGCATTATGTGTTATGCTGTATTACTGTGTTTAAAATATATCTAATAGTGATTCAATATGATAACAGATTAGTTTGCGGAATTATTACGTATTTATTTATTTATTTAAAGCTAAAATTCAGTTCAAGCTTATTCCTTTTTACTACAGACATCAAAAATGTCTGGTTAGGACAATCTGTATCCACACAATTAACTGGTGCAATCTGAGGAAGAAAGTGTGAAAGGATCAGTGCTCAGTTTGTGATGGACTGGAAATACACTTTAAATTCTCCTTGAAATAATTTAGAGTTTGTTCTACAGGAGTATAAACTAGAACTGTGATACTGTATACTGGTATCTGACTGCTTTTTTTTCTCTAATTTGGAGCTAACCACAAAATAAACCCTAAAAGAAAATCTACAAGGTTGGGTTTCAGATTAAGCAGGAATGAAAATAGATCTTGAACAACAAATGTTGGTAAAGTTATTAAGGAAGAACAAAGTCATCAGCAGTGAGGCATCCCGACCTGCTGAGAGAACCGAGCATGAACATCTGAGATAACGGCATCTGGGGTCGCCTTGGATGGATTTCAAGCCAAAACATATTCAGATTACAACACATCACCATTTACCTCGCCTCTTCTCCATGTGTTTGTGCAAGAGAATGTGGTTATGTGGGCACATGTGAGAGCGTGGGTGTATGAGGGACAGAGAGGCGAAAGACAGATAGAGACAGAATAAGAAAAATGTGAAAAGAGAGAGAAAGTTAAAGAAAACAACAAATACATGTATGCCTTCTCCTGATGGTATGAAACCATGGTTCCACATCTTTCCATAGGAATAACATGTAATGGCTAAGCAAACACCGAGACAGACAGACAGACAGACAGACAGACAGACAGACAGACAGACAGACAGACAGACAGACAGACAGACAGACAGACAGATAGATAGATAGATAGATAGATAGATAGATAGATAGATAGATAGATAGATAGATAGATAGATAGATAGATAGATAGATAGATAGTGTGTATATAAATGACCTGATGGCAGTTTAAGTAATGGAGAATAGCTTGTGTGGGCCCTGCAGTGCCATGTGACAAGGGAGAATCTGCACACCTGTGCTCTCATCTGCTCCTCCGTGGGAGGACTGATATTAAGTCATTACTGCAGGCGCTGCCAGCATACTCCGATTGCGCACATGGCTGCCAGGGTGAGTGTGGATTGGATCATATAGGCTGTCTTTTTCATTTGTCCAGCCTCCTGAGCAAACAGTAACAAAAGCAAAACTGCTGAGCACAAAATGTGCTGGGCCTTTAGTAAAGGAGGGGCCAAAGAACAGGATATGTATGTTATGTTGTTACTGATTTAGTCTTTTTTTTCTGCATTGATAGAGGGCCAGGTAAGGTAGGTTGATTTTCAAAAATACATAAACATTGCCCCTAAAATGTGCACGGTGGAGCTTATTACAACAATGATGTGGATGCAAATAAAAAATCGATGTAATCACTACTACAAGGGAATCACACGTCACCTATCATACATATGACAAAAACCACCCAGTTAGTGTGAATGAAGAAAAAAAAAGATCCTGCTTTCAACAAATGTGTTGTATGTTAACTACCCAAAACACTGCACTGGAAGGCACATACACAACTGAAAAAAAAAACCCAAAAACTGAAACACAGCAAGTACTAGCTGCCCTTAGGCTAACGATTTCAAGGATCATGATGACACCATGATGCCATACCTCTTCTCTCACAGATAGATTACACAATCATCCATTGAAAAGAAATCACTTTAGGGATTTCGCTTCAAAAATGTTTCACTGCAGGAAAAGACTTTGGGATACGGAAATGTTTTCAAATGAGTTTTGTGAGTAACAACATACATTTAAAAAGGAGATTTAAAAGTGGGCATACACAAAGCACTTCTGCTTTAACTTCCAGCCCCCCCTTTAGAGATGTGTTCCTTATGTTTACAGTAATTGTGTTCCCATTTCCAGGATTCAACCTCTGGCCAGACACTGGTTTATTCCAACACGTTCTCACTTCCAAAGCGTAACATTTTACGCTAGGTGACAAATCGTCAACCTATTACGTTTTTGGCTACCCACCACGTTCCTAAATGACGACCTTAAAAAAATGAGGAATCGCTTGGAAACATGCTATTTTACGTCATTAAAGTCCTGGTTAAGGTCAGGAATAAGGTTATGGTTAGGGCTAGGTTTAGGGCTGGAATACAGGGCTGGAACGTCTATTACCGCGGGGCCATCATTACACTGGATTTCATCCATAACCCGGCGCATACCATAACAACGCGGAAGGTGTCCTTACACCTCGGGAGTGCGAACGGGCTATTTATTCATGAGATGGACAGCAGTTTGGAAGAGATGAAAGAGAGAACATGATACATAAAGTAGGGGAAGAATTCCTAATAGAGATAAAAAGTAAACACAATCTCTTGCAATTTGACTATCAATCAGAGCACATGTCTCTGGGAGATGGGACCTAATTACAGCCCAAATGAACATTGACTGCTTTCTAATGGAATTATTCAGACAGCCGATGTTTGTATATGCCAGTCCTTCATTTGCTATTCTCATTCATTAAGACTGCACATTACACTTTGGTGGTCTTTGGCAAGCAATATTTTTTTTGCATGATACAGAAGACCGATCA
This sequence comes from Maylandia zebra, assembly GCF_041146795.1. Classification (NCBI taxonomy): domain Eukaryota; kingdom Metazoa; phylum Chordata; class Actinopteri; order Cichliformes; family Cichlidae; genus Maylandia; species Maylandia zebra. Next base: position 38,707,585 of record NC_135173.1, on the reverse strand, counting down.
TCCTCAAAGAGGACCACCCTGTTAATGTCCTCTTTTTTCTCTCTTTTCCCCGGATGGCTTTGACAGGATTGACCACCATTATTAATGGTCTGATGAGTTAAGCAGAGGATTATGTCTCTGTCTCCCACTCATCGAGGAAACATTCCTCAATGAGTGAGTTTTTGTCATAATGCGGCTGGGGTAACGGAGGGTATGCTTGTCCCATGGAGAAGGATTTAGGTGTGGAAAATGGGGTTGAAACTAGGTGCTGTGCAAGAGTAAGGGACATCTTAGTAGAGGATAGGGAAGCCAGAAGAGGAACTACGCAGTGTGAACATTAATGAGCTGAGGGATGCAAGTAGGAGTTAGAATCTGTAGACTTCTGTCAGCATCACTGTAAATTGTTCTAGGAACCAAACCTGGAGAGAGATGGCAAGTTGTGGATATGCACACAAATGACAGAAAAAGGGGAGAGGAAGCAACTGAAATACAATATCCCAGGCCTCATTTATGCTTTTGGACTCCCCGGGCCATTGCTGCCGACTGAGTACATCTATTGTGCATACAGTATCTTCACTCTGCAAAATGAACTACATTTGAGTTATTTCAGGAGCAGTGGTATGGTTCAAGGTGGCTTCAGGCCATGCTTCACTAAGTCTTTTGGGAACCATGTTCTTCCAGTTTCATCTCAGAGTCTTTAGTGGTGTATTTGGGCATCAGGTTTTGCACACTGAGGAACACGACATCCGTGTTTGGTGTCGAAGGGGCTTTGTGAAGCTTGATGAAAGTCATCATTAAAGTTGTATAATGCTTCTTGACTGCCAACGACAATAACTTATGACATCTGTCTCAGTGTTTCATGTTGGCTGTCACAAGCAGTTAAGTGCCAGTTCTTGCAGTAATCACTGCAAAGATGGATTACTAGGGATTTTGGAAGCCACTCCTACATTGTTTGCTGTCATATGGCAGGAAGATTTAAATATTATGAATAGAAAGGTAACACTGTCAGCTTAGTAAGACATGGCAGAGTGTGGAGATACATTTCTGAACAGGCTATTTTCACACATTGTCAAATGATGCATAGACATGATATTTGAACATTCATGGTTTGTTATAATATTTCTTTCTAAGGAGAAAACAAGAGAAAAATATTTACAACTGAGTAGTTAACATATACAAAACAAGCAGAAGGCTTCACTGGTTAATATGCATTTTTTTTAAGTTACAAAAAATTGATGGTACCTCTGAGATCTTACAGATGGACTATTATTTATGTCACTCCTTCAATAAATGCTTCTCTCAAGTTCACCATGATTCTAAAGAAAGCTAGGCAGTCGCAGATGAAAGGCTTGGGTAGGGAGTGAAAAACATACCCAGAAACAGGAGTAACATACCCAGACTTTACTATGGGGAAAGGTAAATCTATTTACAGTGACAATGTCTTGGGAAATAGAAGGGGAAGTGAGCTGGGGGAAGAAAAACTTTAGGAAAGATTTCACCAATGTACAAGGCAAACCAACAAAGCAAAGAACAAGGAATTGAGAGAACTTCAAAGTCTTCTGGTTGATTTTCACAAAGAATTTCATTAACAGATTGTGGACTGAAGGACATTAAAAAAAAAATCACACAATGAAGCCAATTACAGCAAGAGCATTGGTAGTAATAAAATTAGCTTATACTCTATTGATAATATTAATCAAGCAGAGACTAGAGGCTCATATAGCAGTAATATGGCAGTGTATCAGTGAGAATATTCTGAGCTTTAAAAGAAACAGAATTCAAATGCAGATGAAGCACATGAGAGCCATTTAGTAAAATTATTGGCACTATATAAAGAAAATGCCTAATGCTCACTGACTGAAATACAAATCATTTACCCTCCCCTAAAAATAATTAAAGACTGTCACATCCATGAAGACAAATGGTACAAAGAGATGCTGCCAGGGTTATGGTCTGAGACAGCAGCATGGCTGTGTTTTTCTCTCCGAGTCTGCAGCGTCTCAACCCTCTCGCACTCCATACTGACTTCACAGGCCAATATGTCTCATTTTAGCACCTTTCTGATGTGTTTCTGCAAGTGGTGTGGATATAGTAGAGCTGTCTTCTTCTGTTGGTTACACATCTTAACCCTTGCGTCTTGGTAAATTAGGGGGTTTAAAATGGCTGTATGCAATTTCACTATGTTGCACAGATAAGAACCGGGACAATCATAACTTCTACCATTTCCAATCTTGAAATGAAATGGTACCAGCTCTTCTGTGAAGCACCTATGCGAGAAGTGACTCTCTAGCATTTTGGCAGATGTCTTATTCAGAATCTATCAGCAAGTAATATCCCAGAGCAACTACAGTATATCTGATAACTGACGGTGCACAACCCCTCACTTCCTCCTCCATTTCCTGAGAGGAAACCTTCAAAGGGAGTACTGCAGAGCTGATAAAACTCAGACAACCTTTTATTTCCCTGGTAAAAGATTACCAGACCAAATAAACATTGTATAAATGGATGACTTTCTGTGGCACTGCAGCAGATGTGAAATTTCTTTGCTCACCTGGAAAGGAGAATTTGCATTGTTTTTTCAGGCAGTGCACGCTACAGTGAAAATAATGAGATGTGATGCATCCCACTGCCACATTTTCATGGCCAGCAACACACTTTTTACACTCCTGATAGTACCATAGCCAAGTGTAAAATTCAAACACAAGTTGCTACAAACAGAGACATCTATTGCACACCATGCTTTCAAGTACATGATACAGTGTGAACATTAACAGATTTAATATGTATCAACTTGAGTTGTCATTGCTGGCTGCTGCTGTTAACTATTCTTTGAGGGAGAGAGAAAGGTCTCTTGCAGAACAGATGACAGCGGTCTGTGTGCACAGTGCACAGGAAGCAATTTTAGATGAAAACCCACACAGGGCAAGGCGTTTTCTTTTTCTGTGTGCTACATTTCCCTTTGACATCTTAAAAGCCATTAGTTCAGCAATGCACACCAATGCTTTACACAATAGGACTTGAAATGCTGCCTTTTAGACATTATATGGGGGCAAACAATGGGGTACATGCATAGGGGAATGCACAGAAAAGACTGAAATAAATATAAAAGAATCCAGAGTGAAATGACTAAGAAAAAAAATCTTTAGAAACACAAAAAGCCTTGAGATTTGTTGTATCCAGCCAAATCCATTATCTTTTACAAAAAAGAACATCGTGGGACAATACACCTCATGCAATCTGTAAACTATGATCACTCTGCTTATTTATTTATTTATTTATTTATTTATTTATTTATTTATTTATTTATTTATTTATTTTACCCAACTACCTTTTAGAGAACTTTTACATGTAGACATCCTTACGATACCTTTGTGTGCTTATAATGATATAATAATAAAATAATTAAATGAATGATAAATAATAACCGCTAGGAATTAAAAATGGGCAAAGTCAGAGATCAGATGCGCAGACATATTGTTGTTGGCAACAATAAGTATTCAGCACTAATTAAAAGATACTTAAATCTTGAACCACTCTCATACTTTGAAATAAATAACTTTTGTTTATCTTATTGTTTTCTGAATGTGTCTTTCTTCCTGCCTCTTTGTTGTGTGGGTATAAAAGGATGCCCCAGATAGGGATTACTAACATTACTAACATTTGTTTTTCCATTTACTGATACTGAGTGAGTCAACACAACAAGCGAAAACCAGGAAAGAACTTTGTTTTCTAAGTTTAAAGTGTGTAAACAGTTATGCAATATCAATTTCTGATTTCAAACTGACCAATACAGATTTTTTAGTTTCATCCTGCAGAGGAAATCCAACAAACAATATTTACATCACATTTGGAGAAATCCTTAATACCTTTAATAATCTTGCGGTATCATTTTTGGTGATAGGAAGAAGACATTCTTGTTGCCGTGGGTGTGTGTTTGGTGTGCAGAAATGTTACAGTGGTTGGTACATTCAAGTAATGTCCATGTAAATGCCACAAACCAAGATTTTTCAGCAAAAAAAAATAATGCTGTGGTGGATCACCTTTTGTACTTTTGGTACTACTTTTCTTTGTCACTTTATTGTTCCTGATTGGATAGATACAATGCCCACAGATCAAAAGAAACACTATAAACAAGCTAAATAAGTGTGGACAGCCCAGTATTGTATTGTCTAGTATAAGGCTGTTCTAAAAGCGTCCTGGAAAGTCTTCAGTGGATCCAAAACATCACAGTGAGAGTACTAATGGAGACTAGAAGGAGAAATCACATTTCTCGCATATAAGCTTCTCTTTACTGGCTTCTTGTTACTGTCCAGAATTGAAATTAAAATCCTTCTAAACACATACAAGAATAATCAGGTTCCACAGTAAACTGCATTTCTTTTACCCTCCTCTTTTTTACTCCTGATGTGATTGTATCTCACTATTGTGTGTCATCAGCAGGGATGATGAGACAGAGTACCGGGCTGTGGTCGACTCCTTTGTCACGTGGTGTGAGCAGAATCATCTGCAGCTCAACGTGGCAAAGACCAAGGAACTGATCGTGGACTTCAGGAAGACCAGGAAACACTTGACCCCTGTTTCAATCCAGGGGGTCAGTGTTGACATTGTGGAGGACTATAAATACCTTGGAGTACACATTGACAATAAACTGGACTGGGCTAAAAACACCACAGCACTTTACAGGAAGGGCCAGAGTCGTCTCTATTTTTTGAGGCGACTGAGGTCCTTCAACATCTGCCAGAAAATGCTGAGGATTTTCTATGAGTCTGTTGTGGCCAGTGCGATCCTCTATGCTGTTGCATGCTGGGGGAGCAGGCTGAGGGTCGCAGATGCCAACAGACTTAATAAACTGATCCGTAAGGCCAGCAATGTTGTGGGGATGGAGCTGGACTCCCTCAAGGTGGTGTCGGAGAGGCGGATGCTGTCCAAGATAAAGACAATGTTGGATAACACCTCCCACCCACTCCATGACATGTTGGTCAGTCACAGGAGCTCGTTCAGTGAGAGACTGAGATTACCGAAAAGCACCACTGAACGACACAGGAAATCATTCCTGCCTGTGTCCATCTCCCTGTACAACGCATCCACTTAACACACTGTTTGCTGCTAAAGCTACACATGTTTCTTTTCCAACTATTTATTTATAAGTGACTTATGTATGTATGTATGTATGTATATATATGTATATTATTGTACTATTCTTAGTTAGCGTATTGTCTGTCTTGTCTTAATGTTGGTTTAAAATGGAGCACTGTAACAAAAAATAATTTCCCCCAGGGATCAATAAAGTATTCTGATTCTGATTCTGATTAACTTTTGTGTTCTCTCTCGCATAGTGTGCCCTTGTCTCTGTGATCTCTCTTTTGTTAATCTTCTCTTTCCTCTCATCCCGCAACTGGTTGCAGCAGATAGCTACCATTCCCTGAGCATGGACATGCTGGAGGTCTCTTAATTAAAAGGGTGGTTTTCTTTCCCACCATTGCCAAGTGCTGGCTCACAGGTGATCTGTGAGCCAGCACTTGTGAGCTGTGATTGCTAGGCTCTACCTTCACTATATAATCGCCTTGAGGTTGCTGTGAACTGGTGCTGCATAAATAAAATGAATTTGAATACTGTTTCTAAACATATGCATAAGAAATATCCTAAAAGCATCCTAAAAAAATAAACTAAATTTAATTAAAGGATATCCAAAGGATAGAGTAAACTTATAGCCATGTAAAAACATTACCACACATACCCATAGAGCAGGAGAAAGAATGATTTTTGGATTTGTCATTTATTTAATTTAGGATATGCTCAACTGAGCATTCAGCAGTGTTTTGACCGGGCAGCATCATTTGATCAACACTTAATGGCACTTAACACAATCGCTTCAAGACTGCCCTGCTTATTAAAAGTGGAACAGATGTTTTACAAAAAGTGATCTTGCAGTTTTAATTAGTCACTGACACTAAAATGCATTAGCACTAACAAACGGGGCCATCTGAAATATAGCCATGTAGAAAATGTAAGGAGAATCCATGGAATTACTAAGCCATAGGGAATAAAAGAAAACCACCACTGGAGGTTGTTAAAAGACTAAAATTGTGGGTGCTGTCACAAACAGTGATTTGACCATATACTCAGTCTGTCATCCGTGCGTTGAGCTGCAGTTAAGAAGATTCATAGCCAAATCTACACCACTGAAACATCTGGTGGTTTATCTATGGAATGGGGCCCATGCTGTGGGTGCGAAGAGCATCTCTAGGAAGGAAACAATCACCATCTCTCTCCCCATATGACCCTGTTTAACAGCACCATATTGCATTGGCAGTAATTCACTCAAACAGGTGTGCTCATGAGCCCAGTTTGAAACTCAAGAGTACAGATGGCTGCAGCTGAAAGAATAAAAAACAAGTATCATTAACTGCAGGATTGGAAACCTATAGCTCAATGAAAACAATTCCAGAAGCCCATGACACCACGAGGTGCCATACACTCAACACTATCAATTTACAGTTGAGAAATATTGACCGGTCTTATGCTTGACACTGAGACTTTATTCTAACCACAACGAATTCTGGGGGGATTTTCCAATAGATGTCTGCTGAGGCTATAATGCCAGTCCATCTACAGCAGCACACTCCAGCTCCCCTGAAAGCAATTCTCAATGCCATACACAACTCCATTCTCTGACTGATCCCCATTTTCACTGGTGCAGGAGTGTCTGCATCATACACACACATGTGCACACGCAAACAATGGGAGCACACAACTGATTGCCTTTTGTCCACCCCTGAAAGGCTGGCCACCTGGACCCTGCTCACCTTCAATAGGATTCATTATGGTGGCTGTGCATCCATACAGCTGCTGCTTAACACTAAAGACATGGATCTGTCTTTCTGCTTCCACTGCTGGCTCTCCTGTGCTCATACAGCTCCAAACCCTTCACCTTGTGTTGGCCTGTCATGCCACAAAAGGCCCCAGTATTCTGTCCGAGCACTAACTGCCTCGCCTCTTGTCTCTACTTCTGCCCCCAAGGTTACATCTTCAAGTAACATCACAACAATAGCCATCCCTTCTTGTCTAAAGATCCTTAGCTTGGTGTCTGTAAATTATATATGGCTGATATTAGCTGTCCCCCTTTAACAGTGACGGAAATGAATCCCCTGATAGAGATTACTGTGGCATGTAACAGTTCTCAAGCAGTGTGGTTTAGAGGGTTTAACAAGGTCAAATGAGTGTGCTGGGATGGTTAGGGAATGAGGTGAACAGGGTTGCCATGGGAAGCAAGAGCGAAGGGTATGAGTTTGAGTTTTGTTGTCTGAATTTGTAAAAGCATGATGATGCATCATGAGCCTTTATAAACTCATAAACACCCCACCACAGGCAATAAAGTCAGAGCGACAGGGGAACAACAGTAAATGCAGCATAACAGACTCTGGGGTTGTTGGCTGTCCTCATGTAAAAGCAAACATAATAGAAAGCTTTTAATAGGAAATGTCCCCACTTAAACATTAATCTACCAAAGCATAGCATTAACCAGATCTGGTAATGACTCGAAAATGGTCATGCTGAAGTCACATCATGAACAGGACAAAAGCTGCAAAGCCCCTCCCATGAGTTCACTCGGGTCACTCACTCACTCAGTTGATGTTTTGGTCATTGTCACTGAGTATGCCCCCCCCTCCCCGCTTACAGGGATTAGAATACTTAAACTTGAGTGACAGAAGAGAAATGCAGATTTGAATTTGCATTTTCTAATGTGGTGTAAATAGAAATGTACCTCGGCTCTCCTCCACAGTTTCTCTCTTTCCTTGTTACTCTGTCTCTCCTTTTTTGTGCACACGTTACCCAAAGAGATAGAAAGAAGCTCTGTCTTTTTTTTTTTTTTTACAGTTTCTTTAAACAAATCACTAGGACGCCCTAAAATATTAAGAGTGTTTTCACAGGCCTTTCTAAGAAAACCATGCTCTTCACAGGCTTACTCAGACTAGCCTAAAGGAGGGATAAGGATGAAATAAATTAGTTTCCCCTTGTCGTCACACTGTCACTTCCTTTAAAATAAAGCTTATATTATTATTCATGAGTACACATTCACTTTTTGTATGTTATTTAAATGAATGAAACGTGTCAAAATAAAAAAATAATAATAGTAAGTAAATCTACTGTATATATCTCTTCAAATATAGACATAAAAGCACAATATTCTAAAGACAGACAGATAATCCCCCAACATGGGGCAGATGCCAAGTTAAGATCAACACAAAGCAGCATAATAATAATAATAATAATAACACCCCCCCCCCCCCCCCCCCCCCCCCCCCACAAAAACAAACAAACAAACAAACAAAACAAAAAAAACCATTGCTGGAGTCTGAGTGTTTGCCACTGTGTGTGTATTTTTCTCCAGAGTGAAGTCAAATTGATACTGTGTGTGTGTGCGTGCGTGCGTGCGTGCGTGCATGTGTGCATTTGCGTTTGATAGGGACTGTGATTGTATTTTCCTTTCTCCTGTCCCCTCAGGAGGTGACATGGTTGGTATTGTAATTCCACTCTCATTTCCTACGTTGCAGCGGCGACTGCAGACTTGTCACTCAGGAGGTGCAGAGAATGGGCCTGTCAGTCAGTCAAGGACCCATTACCAGAGCAATGTCTAAAAAGGCTATATATGCCCTTCTCCTTGTTAACATAACTAAGTCTTAACACTTTGTCCATCCGTGCACACCACGATTAGCGAAATGCACAACTTCAAGGAACAGAGAGCGTGATGGGGGTAAATAAGTACAAAAAAAGGGTTCTTATTAGATTACATTGTCTTTCTCAAAAGACAATAGTGTAATGTGAAAGTGCGGATAAAATTTAGAAAGTAAAAATAAAGCCCTGTGAGCAAACTGACGACAGTTGTATTACGATTTTGCCTAGAGATAAAATGAAAACAACATATATATATATATACATATACATATATACATATATATATATACGTATATATATATATATATATATATATATATATATATATATATATATATATATATATATATATATATATGAAAAGAATTAAATTAATGGCTTGTTGCATGGAACCATCTGAAAAACCCAGGGGAAAATGTGTGACAAAAACAGTCACTTAAAAAAAAAACAACAACTTCACAGCTAATTGGATGGACCACCTGTCTATCGTTGTCTATCTCAGGCTAATAAACCTTATGATGCAGTATGATAGTACCAACAAGAGAATCCAGAATTGGATTTTCCTGTGAAAACCAGAATTGAATTGTCATGAATCGCTGTGCGGCAGGCAGGACTTGGACCCAAAATGCAGGACTCAGGCACGAGGTTTAAACACAAAGAACTCAGCTTTATTCGCTGGCAGGAGAAAGTCATACAAAGCAAACTAAACTGGAAGCTCACAAACTAAACTCACAGGGAGATCCACACAGCATGAGGGACGACGCAACACTGACTCAGAGAAACACAGGGTTTAAATACAGTGGGAAGTAACGAGGGGAATGAGACACAGAAGGAGGGCACAGCTGGGAGAAATCAGAACTGACGAGACAAGGGAGCAAAGTAGGATACACTCACATGAGCAGTGTTGGGTAAGTTACTTTAAAATAGTAACTTAGTTACATTACTAGTTACTTCTCTCAAAAGTAACTCAGTTACTTCAAGTTACTCGTTACTTTCAAAGTAACTAGTTACTAGGGAAAGTAACTTTGGTTTTACTCATAATTCTCTTGTTAATGTGTTTCTTCCATAACTTTGCCAGTCTTCTAGCTTGCTTACTTGCCACAAGTGCACTGTGCCACCTACCAATCGAAAGGAAAAGATAATGTGCATATTTCCACGAGAGAAATCCCACGCCTGGACCGTCATTGACTGCTGCCATGATTCTAGCCTACGTCACAGTGTCATGTGCGCCTTTTACATCAACACAAAAACTGCAGTCGTGGTGCTTTGATTGTACTCAGAACTCGGAAATTCTGCCTTCTGAATAGGAAGATGTAGGTAACACCAGACTGCAGATGAGCTGCATACAGGGCTGGACTGGGACAAAAAAATCGTCCCGGGCATTTTGACTAGAGACCGGCCCACCATTATAGGAAAAATCATAAAGCCTTTGAATGAAAATAAACACTGTTGTGTCAGTGATGTACACTGTTTTGATGGTATATATGCATCAATCTATCAATCGTTTGTTGTAAGATTCAGATTATTATTTTTTAAAAGATAGACATTTTAAATGAGAATAAGAAAGAAAAGTATTTCTTTGTGCCCCCCTCTCCCTGTTAATGCCCTACCTGGCCCCCTGGCAACACTTTGCTAGATCCGCACCTGCACAGTTACCAGCTGTCAGCTACTTAGAAAAGGATCCTGGTGTTATTTGTCTCTCAGAAACAGTTCATAACTTCAACTCATTCATGTCACCTAAAAGGTAAACCTGTTTCTCCATCACCTGTTCAGCTCTGATGATCCAGTAAGGACATCTCCTGGTTTCATCTTCATGTTTCCCTCTCACCACATATCCAAACCGACATCCTGACCAGCAGCTTTTTTACAGCTGTGGCTCCAGCAAACATCAGCTGATACTGGAAATTAATATTAAATAAATTCTACCAACAGCTGATCAAGCTTAAACGTGCTGCTGTTGTTTAGCGCGATATCCCCTGGTTTCCTCTTTCGGCGCAAAGTGGGCGATAAACAAACAAGAGAGCTGATCAGCTGATCATTGATCAGTTTTCATGATTGAAGTAGAAACGGGAGAGGGAGGGTGAGAGGATGAGAGAAGAGGCAGCTGTGCAGCAAAGACACAGAGTAACTCCAGCTTTGTGTCTTTTCCATTGTAGCTGAATTACGGGACAAACTGTTCCTTTTCACCTCAATAAGAAACGCGTAATATTTTCTCTGAATACCAGACGGGACGGTTGGCAACTCTAATAACTTATGAACAAAATAAAGTGCAACATCATTAACTTCATAGCACCACCCAGCTGTATAGAAACTCCGTTATGCTAGCTAGCACGCAGTACGGAAAAAGTCAGCACAACGAAAATAAACTCCACCTAAACTCGGTTTATATCTGACCCAGAGAGACTGCAGGTCATAACTTCTTACCTGAAGTTCAGTTCACACTTGGACTGGCGGCCGCCTCGGGTCTCTTTTCCTCCTGCGTCCCTTTTCCTTCATCTACCTGCGGGCCTCCACCACTTGCTAATGTTACTGAATCTGTGGAAGCTCCGCGATAGCCACCACACGAAGTAACGAGCCTATCTAAATCCCAGTAACGAGTAACGCGTTCCTGATTTTGGCATAATAACTAGTTACCGTGCTCGTTACCACAATAATAACGTAGTTACTGTAACGCGTTACTTAATAACGCGTTAGTCCCAACACTGCACATGAGACACAGACCTTCAAAGTAAAACAGGAGTTAGCAAAGATGCAAACTAGACTAGGGGAGACAGCAACTAAGAAACACAGAGGGCAGCTACTAAATACTCAGAGAACTAAACAGAATACAAGAACACCAAACTAAGACACTACACTAAAGAACAAGCTAGGACAACAACGAGAACTAAGAACATAATACAGAAATTGGAGGTGAGCTTCCCTCCCTCCAAGACATCTACAGGAAGCGGTGCCTGAGGAAAGCGGGGAGGATCATCAAGGACTCCAGTCACCCCAGCCATAAACTGTTCAGACTGCTTCCATCAGGAAGGAGGTTCTGCAGCATCCGGTCCCGTACCAGCAGACTGAGAGACAGCTTCTTCCATCAGGCCATCAGACTGCTGAACACGTCATAGACACCTCAGCTTCACTACTGGAACTTTAACATTATGCACTCCATACTGTACAGTAATGCCACTGTTTTGCACATGTCTCAACTCTGTATATTTTTATATATTCTATTTATTGTTTACTCTATTTAATTTGTAAAATATGTGTGTACACACACACACACACACACGTAGAAAAATATTTAGTATACACATCCAGAAATGCATATACTATTATATATTGTACATATATTTATTAGTTTCAGATGTAGCCATTCTTGTATTTTGCTTGTTTACATTATTGTATTTTGCACAACTCTGTTGCTTGTGAAGCTCGCACACAAGAATTTCACTCACATGTGCTGTACCAATGTACCTGCACATGTGCTGTGACAATAAAAGTGATTTGATTTGATTTGATTTGAAAACTCAGAGGCACAAGAAACTCAAAACACTGGGTCACTGACCCAGGACCGTGACATGAATTCAAAATCCTGCTCCTCACATACAAGGTCTTAAATAATCAGGCCCCATCTTATCTTAATGACCTTGTAGTACCATATCACCCTATTAGAGCACTTCACTCTCACTCTGCAGGCTTACTTGTTGTTTCTAGAGTATTTAAAAGTAGAATGGGAGGGAGAGTCTTCAGTTTTCAGGCCCCTCTTTTGTGGAACCAGCTTCCAGTTTGGATTCGGGAGACAGACACTATCTCTACTTTTAAGATTAGGCTTTCCTCTTTGCTTATAGTTTCCTCTAAAGGTTGTAGTTGGGGCTGGATCAGGTGACCCTGAATTCTCCCTTAGTTAACACAGTAGGTGTATGTTGCTGGGGGATTCCCATGATACACTGAATATTTCTTCTTCAATCACCTTTCAGCTATGTGTTAATAGACCTCTCTGCACTGAATCATACTTGTTATTATCTGTCTCTCTTCCACAGCATGTCTTTATCCTGTCTTCCTTCTCTCACCCCAACCGGTCGCAGCAGATGGCCGCCCCTCCCTCAGCCTTTTTCTGTTGGAGGTTTCTTCCTGTTAAAAGGGAGTTTTTTTCTTCCCACTGTCGCCAAAGTGCTTGCTCATAGGGGGTCATTTGATTGTTGTGTTTTTCTCTGTGTGTATTATTGTGCGATCTACTGTACAATATAAAACGCCTTGAGGCACCTGTTTTTGTGAATTGGCGCTATAAATTAAATTAATTAATTAATTAAACTAAATTGAATCAAATTGACTTGAAAAACACGACAAGAAGCTGAAGCTGAGCAAATTTTTAAAGTTCAGTGGTTCTCGCTGTTTGGACCAGCTAGGCCCTATGATTCTTATCTAACAAATCACAAGAAAATCCAGTTTTTCTCACAAGATACAAGGACTGGTACTTATATAACATTTTTCTACTTTGTTTGACCACTTTCTTACTTCACTCCACACTCACCCATTCACACAAATGCTTTCTATGTCCAAGCATTGTTTAACCCAACATTCACACAGTAACACTCCAAAGGGTGCTTCCGGGGCTCCTCAGGCCTCTGTATCTCGTTCAAATATGGAGAGCAAACCATCAACCTCCCAAGTTCACTAACATAGCCTGAGCCATAGCTGCTCAAGGTAAGAATCACTGTGCAGTGTAAGACAATAATGGACTGTCCCCAGCAGACATATAAACAGTATAAAAATAATCCAAGATGAAAGTGTAAACCCAGAAAATTATTTAACACTAGAGAATATTACTTTCAAGCAGAAAAACCAGTAAGAAAAAAAATAAATAGTACTGAGTGGCATGAGCAAGGTACAGTGTGTGACAAGTAAGGTGGGAGATTATAAGGTATCTGCTCGATCTAAACGAAACAGAAATCAAAGTTGGATGCCATCCATCAAACAGTTATTAACAAGTGTGACATGAGAGGCAAAACCATCCCATGTACAACATAGCACAAAGCTAAATTCAAAAAGTAACTGTGAAAAACATGATCTTAGATATAACAGAAACCTTAATCTGTTAGATCTGTTTCTTCATGGGTTCTGTTTGCATTTGTGTTGCTTAAAAAACTGCTATCATTCTGCATGGAAACCCATTAAGTAACACGATGCCCTAAATTAGTCATATGCAACAGTATGTCATTAAACAACTAAAATCAGTTAAATGGTGGGTGTTTACAATTCATGACATAAACTCGTGTGAGCCGTGGGCAAAGTGATTGTTTAGCATTGAAAGATGGTGAACAGTTTTAGCAATTATTTTAATGGCATTGTTATGCAAAATAAGACAAAACAACACTTTTTTAGCACTAACTGCCAAACTGCTTGTTGAACAAAGCACACCAGTGTTAATTGCTCAAAAGGCCCAACAATTATGATTTCAGTACTGTAATGAAGGCAAGATGAATGTTGTTTCTGTGTGTCCTGGACTGAATGAGGCCACATGCTATGAAGTCCCAGTTTGTATGCTAGACTGTAAAGTACAAACAAGCCAGTGTTGGGATGGAAAGAAGAAGAAGAAGAAAAAAATCAGGTATCAAGTGTGTATCTCCCAGGATCTTAGGAGACAAGATACAAACTAGCCTTTTTGAGGAGAAGCCTCAGGAGCCATTAGGTTGAAGAGCTGCAAAACACTTAACCCTTTCATCTGCTGGATCTCATTCATCGCCTCCGTCCATTTTTGTATTCAGCTCCCATCTGTGGTTCCCTCCCTTCACATCATCTCTCCCTGGAGGGTTAGTCCCTCCTCTATTTCTCCTTTGTATGCTCTTTTCTTCTCCATTTCATTTTTCTCTCTTGTTCAATTTGTCACTGTAGCTCTGTCTTTCTATCTCCCCTTCTCCGCTGTTTCTAGCTCTCAGAGCAGCAGGCTCCATTGGGGACCAGTTATCGATTGAACTGAGTCAGCTATGTCCACTTTAATTCATTAAACTCCCGCTGTCAATGCTCATTGGACAATTCCAATAATGTAAAGGAACGAGGCAGAACCTATGCGTAGGGGTTATGCATAGGGATCAAATGAAAGCAATATAGAGCAAAAAGCACACTGGTGGAAGAATTAAAAAAGATATGTTGAGGCATGGAAAGAAAATCTAATAACATTTATTTCTGACTTAAGGGGATAACAATAACTCAACTGAATAAAAAATGCATATGATAATTTTACATACATCTTTCTGCTTGCACGCATGCATTACAATTCACAACTACACCATACAGATTAAAACAATGCATTCTTTTGTGCTGAAATTTAGTTAAAAATGTATTGAATGTATTATTATGCAAATATGTCCGTGTTTTATTAGAGACTTTTAGTTGGATAGGCAAATCAAAAAGTAAGAAGAAAAAACAGAAGTATAAAAAAGCCAACATAAAGAGCACAGAAAAGCTAATCTGAGTGGATTTATCTTCAATCAGGATGATGCTCTGTTTTATCTCTTTCTTGCTTAAAAGGGCGAGTGGTATCACAACCACTCTGATCCCTCTCACAAGCTGCTCTTCCTGCTGTGTGAAAAAGAATCTCAAGAAAATAGAAACAGAGCTGCCTCCATGCAATCACATTACACACTTGTCAGCTTAAAAGGTCAACATATTAGTTTAGAGCAACTTGAAAGCTGCATTTTTAAGTCATCATGCTGACACGTCACTCTTGTTTTCAATCGTGTGAAAACAAACCCAAAAAAAGGACATGTTTTGCATTTTCAAGGAGTATCTGATGGTATTTACTATATTTCATTGTTTTTTGTCAAGGCAGTGTCAGCAGGAAAAAACACAACAACAAAAAGAAAAAACGCTGAACCATTCTGAGCTTCGCCTAGCTTCCACGCAGACATGTTTAACAGGCATTTTGACACAGGATGTGTCAGTGAGTAGAGTGTGACAGCAGCAATCCAAAGAGGGCATCACAGCAAGCCCTCATCCCTACTACTTCCAACACTCGAAATCGATAGCAGAAGCAGCCACAGTACGTGTGAACATTATGTATGACTCTACTTCCATCTGCATTGGTCAATACGAGGCAGCATTCATCTTTCTCCATTACTTTCCACAGATGAGTCTCCTTTGCCTGAAGTGCCACCTCTGGAGGCGACACATCTTGCTACACTCGATGCCTGACTAATATAAGCCCCGTGCTGTGCACACTGCATCTGCAATCTCACTGTTCTTTCCCAATCCACATTATCAGTGGGTTCTGTGCTTGACATGTGAGAATGTGAAAGCTCTCTTGTATTCACACTGCCCACCCTTGCAGCTCTTGTGTGGACAGTAATGGCATTACAATGCAGGGAAGGATTTCACTGCTGGCTATGTCTGCCACCTACTTAATTTACCATTTATAGATTTACTTTTGAAGTAATTTAATATCTAGAACACGTCCAGTAGTGTAGCTTTATATCTCTATAAAATGTAGACATGGGTTTTTATAAACCCAACATCGTTCTGTGTACACTAACATTAATACACACCTACGAATGATTTGTGCCTCCACCTCCCTCCGTATACTTTGTACGCATGTGGCTGAGGATCTGTGAATGTGTGTGTTCAGCTACCCTGGAGGATGAAGCAGTGGTATTCAGCAACCCTTATTAAAATGCCAGTCTGGCCTAACAGAGTCAGGGAAGGCGCAGGCGGCTGTCCTTGATTTTTCCCATCACCCTTCAACCCCATACACACATTAACTAAACTTTCACACTTATGCACTCACACACAACTCCCCCAGCATTCACTTTACAGAAGGCCAAGACCTGATGAACTATGTTGTCTTTTCTGTGTGCCCACTTCTGTCTCTCTATTGCTCTCTTTGTCATTGTCTCCCCCTCAGTACAAAACAAGGTGAAAAGCTTGCCAAAGGGAATTAATGGGCTTGTTAGATGCATTATATAGATGCTGTGATTCCAACATACTTAAATAAATGATTAATTCAATATACATTCATCACTGGTACCCCTTATCTGTCAAATCAGTGGCTTAGTTTACATCTACGCTAGTTTATGAAAAATTTAAACAAGCAACGGCATGCTTATATATAGACAGCTGAAATTTTCATTAACAGATTTTGTTTATAGATGGGTGTTAAGAACTCCTTTAAGGGGAGCTACTTTTATTAAATGAAACAAAAAATTAATTCATTTGAGACATTTTCTATAAAGCTTTCATGATGACTTTAGTGATGAGCGTGGTGGCTATCCCTTTTCTCAACCATTTATATTATAGTTATCTTTATCACACATATGAATGCAAATAAGTGAAGTGTAACTAGGTAGCTTCCTCCATGCCATCAATTTCCATTTCAACAAATGACCTCTAATCCCAATTAATTAAAATAAGAATGAAAAATATAATGGGTGACTTCTCTTGGGATTATACTCTGTTGGCCTATATGCATATTTACAAAAGTTAAGCCAGAGAGGAGTACACTCTCTGGATTCATGTTTTCTAGAAAAAAAATGTTTTCCCAGTCTGGTGTTTAGTTTTTTCCTCAGTGACTGTTTGAAGTCAGAGATACTAACAGATACTAAAATTGTCTTGGCTGTACCTTAATTCCCAACAGCAGCTAAAATAACTGCCTTTTATCACACATACACAATTAAAATGTGTCCAAAAATGAAGTGCAATTTGTCATCTAAAATAAACAGATACATACATACATGAAAATACAGAATAAAAACACATAGTTTACATATACAAAAGTGTAATGTAGTGCATTAAGTAAACAAAGAATTAAGTTAAAAATGTCTGAGCAAATACAAAGCATATGCTAGCCCTTCGACAGCCGTTCTGCATTACATTCTGGCAGCCTATCTCTATTTGTCAAGATTGCACAGAGGAAGACAAGACCCTTTAAAGCACCACATCCTTTCACATAGAGTTCACCTTCATAGCCTAATGAACATGTTGAAATTTAATCAATTTTAATTTGCCTTCATATTAGGACAAGGGGTAAAAATGAGAGAATTTACTACAAAGAAAATTGAAAAGAAAGGGCCCCCTGTTGGCTTCATGAATGTTCTCCATAAAACGAACAGGAAAGAAAGAAAGGGAGAAAGAAAGAAAAACAATTAGCTTTGGAGCTATAATCTCTATCTTAATGGATGGAGAGGTACTTAAATGGGAGTCTTAGCTTATCTTTCTTATTCAGTTCCTAAAGACAAAGAGGGAGAAAGTCTAAGTGACGGGAAGAGAGAGAGAGACAAAGAGAGAGAATCTAAAAGTAGACAGCAGGATTTTGATAGTGGTGACATTTTTATTTTACTCTATTCATATATATATATTTATTTGTTTTTCCCCACAGGGTTACATTTTTTAAAGGATGCTCTCTCAGGAAAAACAAGGATTCTACAACAGACAGAATTTGACAGGAAACTGCCTAAAACACTTAAACCACCCGATACAAAACGTGACTTTCATTTGTGTGTGTGTATTTTTTTTTCTTTTCTCCCGTGGTTGTCATTCTTTCGCTACATGTTTTCTGCATCTCTTTACAAGACATCATTCATATGTGAGGTTAATATTAACTCTCATCCTTGACAGAACTAATGGTAATGCTTTATAACAACCATGATTGATAATAGTTGTTACTAAGTAAATTCATCAACTTATTTTATTAAAGTGGAATTGCAAGCATTGTTCTGAGTTGGTGCGATCAGCTCCAGTGCCCGCAAGCCACACTAATGTGTGTGTAGTTAAATGCACTTTACTTCTTCTTCTTTTTTATACTAAGTTAATATACTGTGTTGTGTTGTTTGTTGCGTTGTGATGTGTCATATCGTGTCGTGTTGTGTTATATGTAGTGCCGACGTAGGATGTATGACTGTGCAATGACAATAAAGAGTTATCTTATCTTATCTTTATGCACAACTTATCGATGATGCTGAGGCTGCTGCCTGCCTACTTATAAATACCTTAAAAGTTTTTTTAAACATCATTTGCAACATTACAATAACCATAATACTTAAAACTCTAAACTTAAATTGTTTAAAAATAAGCAAACAAACCCACATTAATTAATTAAGTACACATTAATTAGTTTTTCATTTAATCAAAATAAAAATAAATGAACCATCAACTTATCATTTATTGATTTATTGTTCATTAAAATGCTCTGTAAACATGAGGATAAAATAAACTAAAACAACCACAATGTCCCTCATCTGTACATATACAGGTTTCAGATATAGTAGCATCGTTCTAATTAACAGCTGGCCTAGTAATTCTACATTCTACAGTTCTGTCAATCAAGCTCCCTATTCCTGCAACACAAGCCATGGGCTCACCCTGGAAGGATATAAGACATTTTTGAGCTCCCCACTTTACTTCTACATGGTAGCACCTCTCAATAGTATCCCTGCAAGGAATGCAAGTGGTACAAGTAATTGTTAAACCAGAGAGGATATCAAGCTTAATCCGCAGAGAGGCTGGGCTGCAGGTAGTAGTCTGTCACCTGCTATAAGGCAGGCTTTGTCACTGCGGAGTGTCAGCATGAATCCTCACTTGTGAGTCACATCCATCATGTGTAACTATCAACCAGAGTCAGTGTCTCACCTCCTCCTGTTGCCAACTTCCTCTCCTGCCTTACTGCTTTTTGGAAGTTGGGAAGTGAAACCATGTGCATGTAAGATGCATACAGTCTTGCAGGAGATTTCTCATAAAAAAATGGGGTTCTGCTGAAGCATATGTGTAGTACCTTATTGCCATGATCTAGTCATTCAGCATATTTCTCTGCTCCATACATCTATCATGTTACTCTTTGCAAAAACTGAGTAAAAGGGCAAAGTAACTCCATGGAACACAGTGGAAATGGATATAGTAATAACTTGATTTCAAGAAAGTTTGGAAATGACAAAACATGTATGAATTTTCTTTTTTTAAAGTGCATTTGAAGTAGAACGCATAAGATTTCATTACATAGAATTGCATGTTACATGTTACACTGAAGACATTAATTGCAAATAACTGGTAGCTACTTACTGTGTATTAGGCGACAGAAAGATTAAATACAATACTAAAAACAATTAATACTCTCTTGTGCCTGTAAAACCAATTACTTCCTGAAGCTGTCATATTTCCCCTCTTCAGTAGAAATGTAGCTCTGTTTCTGTGGCAACTCAATCTTAAAGCAGCAGTGCCCAGTGCAGACATTGCAGAATAAATGAAGGTTATGTAAGTCTGATGTCCAGAAATTATTGCAAATTGATGACTGGTGGGCAGAAAACATACTAAACAAAACAAAACAGAAAAAAAGAAGAACCATAAAAACATCCTGATGACACACAATAAAAACAAAGTGGAAACAACTATACATGTGTCATAAAGTACAATCACACTGTTTTACTCACTATGGACCCATATTTGATTTATTTTGGTGAGGGCTGTACCCTGATGACACCAAACTCCTCCTATACCCCGTCCTTCTTCTCCTCCCTCGCCATCCCTTCTTTTTGTAGGAGTGAAGCAGTCCTCCCACACATCACACAACCCTCCCTCTCTTGCCCTGTTTGCTCCTCACCCACTGGTAAACATTTCATCATTCCTCAAGGAGAGCCATAAAACACAGTGGATATCAGTGGATGATGTGGTCGGAATCCACCTGCGCATAATTTTCTATTTAAAGGTGGAGCCTGAATAAATTGGTGCGCATTTAGCTACCAAAAAGAAGGGATTTTTTTTTTTTTTGCAAGCCTTTAATTTTAAAAGTAATACTGAATGTTCCCTGAAGCGAAAGAGAACAAGAGTTAGTGAAAGAGATGGAAGGAGAGAAAGGGAAATGCTATGTGGTTCTCTTGTTGCCTAGATACAGGAAAAATGATGGTCATCTCATCTTACTGGTATCTAATGCTTAAATTGAAATGCAATTCCCTGCAGAAACTGCTCACACAAGCGTACTTATCTGCTTTAGTTGTGGGATTACCTTCACATTTGTATCAGGTCTACAAACCCTATTAAAGATGGTATGCCATCTATAATTAATTAATAAACCGTTGTGCTACATACAGTATGCCTACAGTATCTTCATGTACTTTTATAAGGTGGTTATTGTTCATCAAAATAGAGCGCAAGATGCTTGTACAGATTAACACAACTTCCACAAACAAACAATCTAACCCCCCTCCCCCCCCAAAGTCTCTCAATGGTACATATTTAGAGGGGGAGTCTTCTTGCATGCTGCTCTCACTCGTGTGTGAAGTGCTGATTTCTTGCTGCTGAGCCCAGAGGAGAAAGGAGCTCATTACAAACTCTGAAAGATTTACGAGCTATTACAGAGTGACTCTAACTGTTCATTTACTTAGATGCTTTTATTTGTTTACTTCTGTATTAAAGCGTGGATTAACGGATTAAAAGAAAACATAATGAAGGTTGCCGTTTCTCTCTGTGGGGGAAAGAGGACAGCTGTGTACCTCTGTACCTTGAGTTGTAAGGGAGTGGGATGTGGAGCCAGCATGACAGCTTTATGGTAGAAGTAAAGCTTTACTGAGAAAGGGAAATCATGTGCTAAGCAGTTAAATTAGCATCTAAAGTGGCCAGTCTTAATTTTTCAGTGTCAGATGAAAATGTCGAGAGTGATGAAGTATGTGGAATCTCTGTGGAATTGACTTCTTACCTGACTTACTTTGAATTACATCTTGTTTGTTGGAAAGCTGGTCAGACATCTGTTTTGTAAGCGGAAACAAAATTGTACTGTAATTTCCTAAAAAAAATTTGAATACTGATAAACTCCTTTGTGATTGTCCACAGGGAAGTTGAGTTTTAAGTGCTATAATTGTTTCTCACTGATACAGAAACCTGCTTCAAACAGGTCTTGTGGGATACCCAATCGAGGACTTGGGTTGATTAGGTAGGTACAGTCTGAAGTCTGTGAGGACAGATTTAGTTGTGAAGAAAATTGGAAATAGGAAAAAAAAACTGTATGGTACTAAATATGCTTCTTTTTTTTAATATATTAACAATAACAGGAAAGAGAAGAAGAAGTTTGAGAGAAATCATTGCCCAATGACTAGTCGACTGTCTACTACCAGTTACTGAGACACGTTTTATGAGAAGTAAATGCTTTGACCTGTATTCCACTGTGAGTCAGATCATACCGCCGCAAGATTACCAGATGCTATTTAAAAAATTCTACCCCCATCCAAAACCTATAAATATTAAAGATCCAAAAAAACTAATCAACTTTTTATTTGAGTTATTTTTAAGAACACACCCATTTTTTTCTTTGTGAAGAACAAGTATAATATTTTGTCAACCTATATCTGGAAGCACTACAGAATGACTTCTCTAGTGGGGAAGCCTAGAAAATAAGACTTTGTTGTGATACCCAAATACTGCACACTGCTTTTATGATTTTTTTTTTCTTTAACTCACCCGTATCAGCAGATTTGAAACTATTCAGTCAAAATTGCATTACAGTGATTAAATGTTAATAGTCACCCTAATAGTTCTATGTTTCATGTCATCCAGTAGCTTTATAAGCAGCTTACAATGAAAGTTAAAAAAAAAATCACAATCGTATGATGAGGGGAAAACAAAATCAGACTTGAAAAAGTAAGCTGAAAACGGTAGAAAATGAACAGAGAAAAGGAAAAGCTGTAAGAAAGGAGAACGAGAGGGTAGAGAGAAATGTTATAACTCAGACCTGCTCTCTGGGGTAAGGTCTGTAAATTACAGTGAGATGTGGACAGCTTGTCAATGTATAGTCCTGGGCCAGAGCCTCCTGAGCTACACCACACACACACTACACTCTTTTTTATAAGCCTGCCTGCATACCCTCCTGTCTGTATGTCTGTCTGTCTGTCTAATATCAGTATGTCGCAAGAAAACCATATCCTTATATATTCATGCAGGTAACACCCACATATATCTACTGATGTAGCAAATTGGTTGGTCTATTCAAACTCCAAGTGTTGCAAAGGTTTTCCTGGCTCACCTGATTATGGTTCATCAAGCTGTTGCCTTAATAGTCACAGCCACAGTTAAATCAAATGTGTTAATATGCTTTAAAGTTTCCATAATTTGACTGTATAGACACATTCAAATGAGTGCTTCTTCTTGCAAAAATCAATTTTAAATCCAACCTCAGTGTAAGGGTTCAATGAGTGCCATTTTTTTCCATTCAGGCAGCTTACATTAAATCAATGGGATGACCTCAGCACAGACATTGTGTATCTACCGCAAATTGAAATGGATATTGGGTTTGGATCAGATATTGTTTATCAGCATTACTCATGTCGATATTTAAATACATATTGAAATTGTGTTTCAATAGATATTGAATTATCCTCTGATTCAGTGAGTTTTCAAAACATCTATTTAAGAATAAAAACATGGCAGTCCCAAGGCTACAACTGATGAGAACATTTATTACTTTTTCTGAAATGTTTTATTTCAATGTAACTTTTATTTATTTATCTATTTTTCTCACCTACAAAAAAGCAACCAGCAGGGTCTGTGTATAAGAAGAGAATGAAGCAAACCTATAGAAGTGCAATCTGTTCCTCTTGGTCTCTGCTAATTAAAGTTAGAATGTGTTTAGTGGATGTAAAATAAATCATACTTTGCAATGTTATTTATACCAGTGAACAACTAAAATAGACTTTTTACTAAAGCCCCTTTGTGTGTGTGTGTGTGTGGGTGGGGTGGGGGGTGGGGGTGGGGGGGTATTAACACTTCTTCCTTCACTTCAGTGCAGAGTTGATAATTTACTAATCACCATTATGAAAAAAACTCCAAGTCTAATGATGCAGACAGAAAAAAAAAATTGGAACATGTAATTTAATACATGGCTGAGTCTCCTACTGTGTTCAAAAAAAGACCATCAGGCCTTGCTGCTTTGCTGCAGGTATACATCTCTATTTGTTCAATAATTCATCAACTGAAATGCTTTATTTAGTAGAACCCTTCAGCTCCATCTAATTCTTACTTCTGCCTTTGGAGCTTGGAGACAGTATTTATAACTGCAACAAAAACTCCCTACACCCAATGTGGTGGTGATGGCGATTCACAGCATCCACATGTTTATGGAAAAAACAAAGTGAGAATTGACTATCCGAGTTCACACATTCTCTGCCAAAACATTCCAGCAGTATTCATTATTTCCAGGCTCAGTAGAGAAAAACAGTGGTGGGCTTCTGCCCTGTCGTTTCTTCCAAAGCCAGCCATCAACCAGATGGAAGACAGTCAATTAGCCTGGCACCCCCCTCTCTCAGCAGGCTCCTAGTTCCCTTAGTGTCAATCAATGTAGATAGCTGTCAGTCTCAGAAAGAGTCAATGATGACAAAGAAAAAAAAATCCTGAAGAATCCCATAATACCCCTGCTGTGGCTCATGGCAGCGTGAATGATGGGAGATGCTGAATCAGAGCGTCTAAGGCCTGTTGGCGCCTTGCCTCAGCCAGCCTCCACCATTCTATGCCTGCGAGTCTCCTCTTATGCTCTTTTACAGTCAGCTTGTGTTGTTTTTTATGTGGTTCATTTTTTCCCAGCCCTGACACAGGCTTCCACACTGGCAGCCAGCTCCCTCAAAGAGGAGTTAGAGATGGATACCTGCTGGGTCAAGCTAAGCTCCTCCATCACCAGCCTGCTGTACCATAAAAGACCACAAAGGACACCCAGACCCCATAGCTGCCTCTCAGGGATCAGACTCTGTTGTTTTGACTAGCAAGAACAGGCAGGACACACAATTTCTGAAAGTTGGAAAGAATCTTACACTGCAATTGTTTTATTTGAAGAAGTTTCAGGAAAAAAGGATGAAGATGCAACAGATGAAAATAGTTCATCCTTCACAAGGTGCAAACAAGGTTTAGCTTTTTTAGACTTAATCCCACAATGTGGGGACATGATAAATATACAAAAATGTCAGATACAGTAAAACAAGTGTTCTTTCTGTGTTAAAGTTCACACTTCTGATTATGTAATAATTCTATTCTTTCTACATTTTTATTTGCCTATATCTGCTTATAGTATTATCTACTTTCAAGTATCTACTTATTTCATTTACTTAACTATAGAACAATGCACACACCTACACACACCAGTGTTTTCTACACATTACTTTAACTGGATGGGATGCCAAGGGATATTATCTGTTGACTCACTTTAGCATATGCTTATTTTCATCTTTTTATCTAAGACAGCACTGCCAGCAATGCGATTTACTAGTTGTCAATGTCCTGGCTTTTATTGCATGCATATTTCATGCTATCTAACTAGCCCAAGCACTTAGACTGCCTTGGATTGCAGTTGCTGATGACTGTCCTTGCTCTGGTTTAGAGGTTCACTACAAAGAGAAAGGACCAATCTGGCCAGAACTCACAGCAGGTGAGTTCAAGCTCAAGTTCTGGTTAGAGAAATCACAGCAGGTGGGTCTCTACATCAATGGGGAGCAGAACAGTGAGCTCTAGCTCAAGACAAGGTATGCTTTTACTAGCCCAAGGGTATTCTTTTACTACACTGGCACTGTGTTTGCAATCATTGTTATGCTGAAAAATGAAGCTGTTGCCAATCAGACATTTTCCTCTTGATATTACATATTGGATCAAAATATGACAGTACTTTTCTGCATTCATTATTTTATACATTTTGAAAAGATCTCCAACACCACTAGCTAAATGCAGTCCCAAATCTTGACTGAACCTCCACTGGCTATAGCCACTTTTGTTACACGTCCCTCCCCTGACCTTCTTTTTACATTCTGATGAACAAAATTTTTTATTTTAATTTATCATTCCATAAGACCCATTGGCACTAATTTTCAGTCCACAGCTTAAGTAATTGTAGCTTACTTCAGCACTTTCTTCCCATTTTCCTCCCCTTCCTTCCTTCCTTTCTTCCTTCCTTCCTTTCTTCCTTCCCTACCACTGGGACCATTTCTGAAGAGGCTTTGGTGAACAGTAGATTGATCAACTGAAGGGTCATGAGATGCATCTCTCAAGTCCTGTGTCAGAACTTATTTTCCTATTTCTTACAAATGCAATTTTGATATATTAAACGTATGACTTCTTCTGTCCTCTACTTGTTCAGTGTCCTCAGTGTTTTAAAGGAACATTGTAAACAATGCTGAGATATGCCAAATTATATAGGTAAACATTATTTGGTGCAAATCTTGGCATTTTTCATATATTAAAATGAAGAAACAGGAAGAAATGATTTGCTTGTTCAACAGGCTGGTAGTGACAAAGTAGCAACTTAAAATTTTTGCACAGTACTGTAAATAATTTTTTATGAGATCACAATTCAGTTATGCTTAGTGCCCCTGTTGATGAAAGTACCGTATATTTCGGACCATAAGGCACACCGGATTATAAGGCGCATTAAGCGAAACAAAACAGTAAGTCAAATTTTACTCAACTCATTCTTCTTGCTTCCTCTATACCACTGATTCATTAATGTTGAATTCTCTTGCAGCTGCTCTATTCCCCTGTTATTGCAGTATATCAATCAATAACTTCGTATTGTGGATGGATTATTTCAGTTGTTATCCTGACTGAAGTTTGGTCCATTTATAGCATCCTGCCATGCGATTGCATTTGCCCCTAACCATCGGGAAACCTCACGTTAACTTTTATCGAGTGGAAAAAAATTTGCGTTCATCCTTCAGCTTCACTGTGTTTATGTCTATGCTAACATAGCTGTGTCGCTAGCAATCACATAGTACAGTCTTTATCAAACTGTGGTATGCGTACCACTAGTGGTACTTGGGCTCTCTCTGGTGGTACGTGGGAAATCTCCAATTTATTTTAAGATTAAATAATATACTATTATGGAGGTATGCAAAGACGTCATCAGAGTTTCCGAGGCTCCTCTGGGAGCTGGAGTCAACCAGAAAACATGTGAGTCCTCAATGAAGATTATCCTTTCCTTATCTTTCCTTCCAGTTGTCGCGGCCGCTACAGAGCACTGGCTGGCTTGTTTCCCTGGGCCTCAAAACTGCAAAGGTGGCACGGCGATGGCAAAAACACAGCCCTTTTTCGCGGTGCCACCATCCTGCGATCCCAGCCACCATCGATGAGTCAGAGACCACCGGGTGAATCGGTGGGGGCGCGGGAGATGCCGTCGGTGAAACAGGAACTCGCCTGGATGCCGAAAAACTGGTAGCCAGGAGAATGTGATCCGTTTTTTCTGTGAGTGAGTGGTAATCCTTTGCGGCAAGCAGCAGGGAGTTGGCGATGCCAGCTCGCACAGGCAACTGTTGGAGGAAGACGTAAGTGAAGAGGAATCCGCCATCATCCATTCCTAGCAAGGACAGCATGCTCTCCATGAGCTCAAGAGCGGTACCATCACCCAGTCCTGAGAGAGCGAGGAGTTTCTCAGCCTGCTCTGCATCAGAGAGGGAGTAGCACTGCAGCAGCAGTGCCTTGAGAGCGGTGTACTTCCCTTGGGTGGGGGTATCCCAGAGAAGGGTGTTCACACGGCAGGTAGACAACGGATCCAGCGAGAACACCATATGGTATTTTGCGTCGTCGGCTGAAATGCCATGCCACGAACCATGAAGAAGGGTCCTGAAGCGAAAAATCTGGCAGCTTAACCGCCACAGGGAAAAATTAAAACGTACAGCTCTGCAATCACTTCCGACATAAATGAAGACAGAAAACTAAACAGCAGTGGCGTTTGTAGGGTTACTAGCTAGTCCAACTTCAGTAACCCTACAAACGCCACTGCTGTTTAGTTTTCTGTCTTCATTTATGTCGGAAGTGATAGCTGAGCTGTACATTTTAATTTTTTCCAAAATCTCTCAGTCAGAACATGGTATATCATGTTTAGGTGGAAACTAGCGAACTTAACTTAAATTTAATAAATTCTGTTTTCATGGATGCCTGGATGTTAAACTTAATTATCACACCAGGTAAAGCAGAAACCCTGATCATTTTATTAAAGATGAAAAAATTTAGACAAAGGAACTCTCAGTGATGCCGCAGTGTTCGTTTGACTTTGGGACCTGAAGAACAGAGTTTTGGACCCAGATTAATCTAAGCCCATGAGGCTCCTGACTACGGTAGCCATAATGCTCCGACAATCAATCAAGCGGTGTGGCTTCGTCGCTTACAAAAGTTGTACTAAAATATTTTGACAGCTTTTTGAGCGTCGTGTACCATATAAAATCGGTTCAGTAAGCACAACCACAATTCATACATAAGGTGCACTGTCAACTTTTGAGAAAATTAAAGGATTTTAAGTGCACCTTGTAGTGAGGAAAATACCGTAATAAGTTGACCTTGTTGCTGAATAAAGAAAATATTTATTTTATTGTCGTCAAAGGAGCTTGCAAAGAAAAGCTTCTTTACTTCTTTAAGTTGCTTGAAGACGTTTCACCTCTCATCCAAGAAGCTTCTTCAGTTCTAAGGTCAAATGGTAGGGAGTCCCAGATATAAACCTAGTGGGAGTATCCCCCCACAGAGGGACAAAAGGACCCCCTGATGATCCTCTAATCGCCTGAGCCAAGGTGTGAAACTGGGTGTGGGTCCCAATCAGCCAGAATTTCGGGTGAGCTCATTGTGAAACCTGGCCCCACCTTATCATGCGAATTCCTGAGGTCAGATGGCCCAGGAATTGAGTGGGTGTTAAGGCCTGCCATCTATAATCCAGTTTTGAGTTCCTTGCCCAGATGCCTTAACGCCCACTCGTATCCTTGGCCATCTGACCTCAGGAATTGGTTCGAAAACCATAGAAACAACATCAGCTAAATGGCATATCAGCACAATCTTTGCATAAGAAACATTTTTTTTGTAAAAACAGTAGGGAGAGTAAGGTGAATGTGAATTGGGAGTAAGGGCTATTAAAAATGTCTGAAAGAGCGAGAGAGAGAGAGAGAAAGACAAATGCCACCACATTGCAAGTTGCCATGCACCAATATGTCTTCCCATCAATTTATAGATTGAAAACTACAAATGTTGTTGTGTTTAGAAGAGGAAAAGTCAGCTGAACAACCTAATATGTTAGTAGCAGCATCACAAAATGTTAACTCACAAATTAACCTCAGATTTGTGAGTAAGTTTTTTTGTTGTTGTTGTTTGTTTGTTTTTTTTGCAATCCTAAAAAGATTTTAGAATTGCAGTTGAAAAGCGGGTGGGAGGGGATCCTTTTCATACAAGCGCTTATTAGATACATCAACTTTGTGCCTGTCATATCTGAGTAGTGTACCTTTCTATAGCACTAGGGACACAGGGCCTACACTGTTTACCTCACACCTTGCTAATGGCCATCTGTGGTCATTATAGCCCAACAGTGAGTCATAACAACGCTCCTGAATGGAGCCTCTGCTCCTCCAGGGCCAGTGGGTCTCTCCACAACACTACAGCTGCCACTGTTTCCACTGTTGTTGCTGTGTACTGTAGTTGTTATTGATGTTGATTCTCTCATTCTACCCCCTCAAACACATCATACTGACCCACCAGTATGCCTGCAGTCATGCAAGGCGTTGTTTATCTACCAGCAAGATGGTTGAGATATACACATACACAAGCCACATATGGGCTCTCTAATGGAAGATCCTCTCATGCTATTTCTCCTCAGAGAGTATATCCTTTTCATTCCAGTTCAATTCCTCGCTCTTACTCCACATCTCTTATGTTCAGCTCCTTCAATCTCTCTGCCCTCTCGCTAGTATATCAGTAGATGTCTGTGCCCAGCTGGATTAGATCACCGTGGGTAAGCCCATAGTGGTGTTCCATCAGGCCCAAGAATGGTGGGACATTTCATGAAAAAACTAATGCACTGTAGGCAAAGGCCCAGCTGTACCAGGACCAGGATATGTGAATTCAACTACTGCTGCCCCCGATAACACCCAAGCCATCCAAAAAAAAGAAAAAAAGAAAAAAACACAAGCCATAAAGGGGTGTAGGGGGAAATTTATCGGGCTGCAGCCTGGACCAATGGTGACTTTATCTATTTGTGTGCAGAGGTGGACAGCTACATTTCCACAGTGTGTGTCTACATGCCCCACTGTGTGAGGATGCATTTATATGACTGTTTTTCACTATACATTGTGTGCATGGATAATAGCGTCCAGACATGTCTCAACATCAGTGCCTATACATGCATTTTTTCCTTGAAAGTTTGTTCATTTTATCAGCTCTTTTGCTCGGGTTGATGAGGTTACCAAATGGCAGCATGCATTTCTTTTCCTTCCCACCAGTAGGCAGCTCCCAGCAGCCTTTCTACAAAGTCTAAAACCCAGCTGCCTCCCTGTGGCTTCCATAATTACACCACCCATCAGGACAAAGAGAGATGAGGAATACCAATGAGTAAAGAGAGTTAGAGTCCATGCTGCAACAACAGCGTGGACTCTAATTTATATGTGTGTGGACAAAGCTTCGTCATGAGCGTGGAGCCAACTCCAAAGATGAAACCACTCATGGGCAATGGAATACAACAGCTATTCCATACAAATACAATTACACACTATTCGGCAGTAGGAGGTAGACAAGGCAAAAGACCCCCATGCAGAGAAAACTGGATGTCAAATAAAATTTTATAAACAGGACTATGTTTTTAAATCTCTTTTATACTGCACAGATTTCTCATTTCAGCTCCCAAATTGATAATTGTGGCATGTTGCCAGTTTTTGGCAGCTGAAAATACAAACAAATATTGTAATGCAAGATGACTGTAAGGATATATCTAATCAGTCATTTCAGTTCAGAGAGGAACTATATTCCAAGCAGAGGAAACCAGAAGAGAGTGATGAGGCAGCAATCATACAGAACGTCCATCTGAAGCTGCCAACTTTAAGCGCCAAGGCCTGTTGGGAGAATGAAAGACTCATCTGAAGTCTTAGACCATTATCTGGACGAGATTCTGTAACCTTAGGGCAAGATGTTCAGTAATAGGCCCATCCCAAAGGAAAATAGTAAGACAGATAGGAACGGAGATGTATAAAACTCATCAAAAAGAGAAATTTGAATCCCTTTTTGACAGAGGCGATACAGAGAACGAGTCCTGTGTTTTCATTGATAAATGGTTGCAGAGAGTGAGTGGGCATTGTGCCTCACTCTATCATCCAAACAACAGTATCTCTCTCAGGGAGTCCTTCCGTTTCCAAACCACCCCTACTGGCTGTGGCTTTAGACAGATTTGCCAAGCCTTCTCACGTGTAGCCGCCAAACACAGAATTATCCATTGCCTGTCTGCTCTTTCCCTCGTTTCCCTCTCTTCTTCCCCTTCCTATTTCTCTCCTTTAGTGGAATGAAGCCACTGACAGGCAGATGGGCAGATGGGGATCGACAGTGTTCTCTGGGCCGAAAGCTAATTGGGAGAGACTGGGAACGGATTTGGAACTGCTGAATGGTCCTGACATGATGAGAAAATCGATGCACACTTCCAGTGTATTTGCATCATGCTGAACTGAAAGACCACGGTCTAATGCTGTCTCTGCTGGTAGTCATTAAGAGTTTTGTTTCAACTCTGACCCCTCAATGTGACAACTCAGCTCAAGACTGATTGAAACGAGCGCATCAGTTCATGTGGGAGATGGGGCAATATACCCAGTGTTTCTGTCCATTTCTTATGACAGCCAAGTGCCTGGTATACTTGACTTACTACACTTACTGTAAAATGACCTTCTGGGCGTCTATCCATAACAATCATTTAAAAAAAAAGAACATGTCATAAAATCACGACTTGGCAGTCCAGTGTGTAGTTTTCTCCCTATGCCTGTGTCAGTTTTCTCTCACAGTCCAAACACATGTTTCTTAGCATTTCTTCTAAAAGCTGATCAGAACAGCAATCTCAGACACAGGTTCTTCCTGTGCGGCTGGCTTAACAATAATAGTTAGTAAGAAAAAAAATAGCATAGGACGTTTGTAATTTTAAAAAAAAATGGAATTCCTTTAATTGTGATAAATAGATAGAAACAGAAACTGATCAACAAAGTTTCAACAGCAAGGAGAAATAAAAGGCTAAAATATTTTTCTTTTCAAATGGGTAATGCTTTGGCCTTACTTCAGCTTACCCTTGGTTGCCTTAGAAAGACTTAGAAAACTTTCTTGGCAGAGAATACATTAATTACAAGTACATTTATTACCTTGTTTTTGAGTTTTCACAAATATCAGAGTATTGAAGTCTTGAAACAAATAAATCTGGTTAATTGGAAACGTTTTTAGAAACAATTTGTATAATTATAAAATCATCCTTTATAAGAATATTGATGAATTTCTGCTGTCAAGATGTGAATCACATGTGATTAATAATAATAATAATAAATGGCTCATGTGTAAATGAGTGTGTCGCATATCACTGCTTGGTCTCAGTTATCTACAAGTTGCAAACATCTGAACAATGACTGCACCAAGAACCAAAAATTCTGATGAGTTACAGTTATAGGATGTGATTCATCATTGAGTTCATCTGTCGTTGTAAATCTGTTGTAAATTGTGCACATGTGTGATATTCAAGAAAAATCTTCATCTTCAACAAAACGCAATATATCTATGTAGCACATAATTTGCTTCAACGAAGGTGATATGGACCGCCGATATTACAGATGAAAACAACTGGCGGTGCTGCAGGTCTGTTCATACTTTGAGAAAGAGTGTTGGGGGGAGAATGGAGAGTTTGAATCTGTGCTCAAGAAAAAAGCCCACCTGCAGTTTCTAAAATGAGAGATGGTGGAACATAGCATAAATGCAGTGCCTCAAAATCTGTAAGCCTACAGGGGACTGTCTTTCCCTGCATGGAGCAGATTGCCCTCATAATTTTCCAACTGTGAGACAATAGAAAAGTGGCCACTGATTTTCCTAGAACTCCTTTCTTCTTTTGTATCAGGTCTGATTGTATACTACCTAACAGCATCTCAACAATACCTGCCACACAATAACCTGTGTTCTGTTTATTGGAGATCCAAAATGAATCTTTGCAATCACTGCCAGACAGTTTGTGATAGAAACTTGTCATAAATCTCATAAATTCTGACCCCACTCAAAGTGGCATATTCTCCTATTCTACACACACATATAATAGTTCCTAACACATGTTGTTATAATACTTGTCCATGAAATGACCTGAAATGTATTGTCTCATACTTACAACTTAACAGTGTCAATTTTAGGCTACACAAAAACACAAATCTCTATCCTAATGAGAACATGTATGCAATCTCTATTTAAGTGTTTACATATGAACACAAAGCTGACACAACAAAAGCAGCCCAAAGAGATTTTTCAGTGATTGTCACAGCTTCAGGGTCTGGCTGCTGGGCTGGGGTCAGCATCACCATCAGCTTTATCAACACGCTGAGTTTTTGGCTAGCTGTGTGTATCATGCTGTGCAGATACTTCCAAAGAGCCAAAGTTGTGTGAGCAGCATAATCCAGTTGTTTCTGTTATGGACGCAGTTTGCACTTTACCATCACACTCATCTTTTTGTGCTGTGAAAATTAAAGCCATATCTGTTTCTCTGCAGATCTGTCTCTCCTTTACATACAAATTAAAATCAACTGACTGTATCGCAAGTGCACAGGAAGAAGGCCTGTTTACTTGATTTTTTTTCTTTCTATCCACTTCGA
This sequence comes from Maylandia zebra, assembly GCF_041146795.1. NCBI lineage: Eukaryota > Metazoa > Chordata > Actinopteri > Cichliformes > Cichlidae > Maylandia > Maylandia zebra. Next base: position 38,674,382 of record NC_135173.1, on the reverse strand, counting down.
TAACTAAAGAGCCTTTGCAACCTAATTAATGTCATTATTGTAACTGTAATTACTGAATTTCTTAGAGGAAACCATTACATTATTACATTATTGAAAAATGTAATGTGAATAAACTTTGTAAATTATTTTGTAACACACCCAAAACTGCTCTTCATAATTTAAAAACCTAGACGTACAGTTACATTATAGGCTACTTTCTAAGGAAGGCGAGAGCCCTCTGGGGCGTGAAACTGAACTGCGTTACATATTCCTCCTTATAGTATTTAGATGGTGAGATAAAGGTCAGAGTTGAACATCACAAACGCTCACCAACAGACTGCATCGATAGACACAGAAACATTTTGTGGCTTGGGTGAGCTGTTATATGTGCCCCAAGTAACGATAACTTTGAGCAGATGGGTTTAGGATGTGATTTCTTTTTTGCAACATTTATTAAATCACTCAGATGAACTCAGTTACGGCTGTGGGAGCATGCAGTCTCACCTTATCCAGAATCACACCTATGATACATTTGATCCTTGGGACTTTGTGGATAGTGGAGTAAATGTCATAAACATGATGGCTTGTTCTTATCTTTGTAGACAACATTGAGTTCTTAACCTGTGCAAAATTTGTTCTGTTGGACAAAATAAGATTTCCAGTGCCCCCTTTTTTCAGCACTTAGCAAAAAGACCTGGCAAAATTGGAAGTGTCTAAGAATGTAAGACTGAAAACTTTGGCCAAGATGTTCAACAAAGATGTTAGCTATTAGAAGTATAACAGACTATAAGATTACCCTCACTCCCATTGTTTTATGCGGAACAAGCATAGCGAAAAAATAAAAGGTGCAGAATCTCACAGCGACTGAGAGTTAGAGATGAAAGATACAATGCTGCTATTGCTGCAAGGACAGAACGAGTATCCCTTTCATTTATGGCATGGACAGAACAAGTGTCCCTCTCACTTATTGCTGTGTAGGGGGAGCAAGTGCTTGCATAAAGGTTTTATCCAAGGCAACAACTCAACATTAATCAGAACAAGGGGTAAAAATCTCCCAGTTGTCATGGAAACATCCACTGCCCTGGTAACATTGCCCTCATTGTGACAGGCACTTCTTTTACAACGACAGGTGAAATGAAAAACAGCCAAGTCTCATTCTCTGCCAGTCAGCCATTATATATGAACCCAGCTCTCCCCCTCTCTCTCTTATCCATTTCACATCTTTTATTTGTTGCTCCCATCTTAGGAAGACAAACCTCCACGTACCTTCTTTTTGCTCAAAGAAAGCCGACACAAACTCAGAAGTTGTTTATAGTGCACAAACAGCTTGCTTCTGGGGTTGTGGTGTCCCAGAAAGCCTTGCAAATGAAGTGGGAGATTAGCTTTCTTAGATCCCCCCAACCCTTTTTTTTAAATTCCATTCCAAAGACAGAAGAAATGTATGCAAATGTGTGAATGTTGATGATCAGTGTTTCTATGGATTTTTTTCCTTCTGTGTAACAAACCATTTAAAGAGAATTACTGTAGTGTCTCGAAAGAAAATAAGGAATAGCATTTAGGTCAACGGGGGATGTATATAACTGATAGTGCTTACCCAGATGCTTGTTCAATATAGCCAGGGTATCTTTCTGCTACCTGCCTTAACTTAACATAACATCGTCAATGTATAGGCAGTGACACCAAAGTGGCTATCAAGTCAGTCAGTTAACATAGCATTTATCAATCTAGCCATCACATGAAAGGAATGGTGTTGGCAGGATCCAAAAAAATCATAAATATGGGTTATATTGGTGACAGAATGTTTGATATTTCAATAAATAAATAAATAAAAATAAACCATTTAAGGAAAATATGAAGTGGAAAAACACAGCACACATTGTGTAACAACACAGCTGCTGTAGACAGATCGGAGGTATGAGTCTTTAGAAAAAGAAGGAAAAAGCACTGTTCACTGGTATAATATTCAAACCAGGGTGTAAATGTGAATGTGGTTTAAGCACTTAAGGTCAACAGTGCTACTATATACAGTATGAATAAAGTTTCTCCTAATGTTTTGCAGGGAAGGAAAGCTAGTGAAAAGGCTTACTGTGTAAGTTAACAAACTTACAAAAATCAAGACTTACAAAAATCAAAATTTGATGGATTATAATTGTTAAAACTAGGCAAAGACAAATGAATTCTTAATAGAGCACACAAGGATGAAATTCAAGCAATAAATTAAGGAAACACAAGATTCTCGATACTCTCACACACATTGAGGACTAATAAGGGGAATGGGACATGGAAGAGTAACAAGGTACATGTGAGTATAATCACGGGAAATGACTGACATGAAGTAAAACTAAATTAAGACACAAGGAAATAAAGACTAAAAATACAACAGGAAACAATAAATGAATAAATAAATGACCGAAATTGATAACTGATAACTCAGTTAAACTAAATAGTAACTAAACTAGCCTAATACCTAATACCAGTAGCGGTTTTAGATACGGGCAACACGGGCGGTTGCCCGGGGCGGCATCGTGGTGGGGGGCGGCATGACGGGCATCGGCGAAAAAAAAAAAAATTCCTCCTACTCATGCTGCCCCGACGTCATGCCAGCGCATATTGTGAATGGTACAGGCACCGATCGGTTTTCTATCTACATACAGTACAGAATATAGAGACACGAGTAAGAAAAAAAATATATAGTTTAGGACTCGGGGTAAAGGGATCAATATCAATTTAAAATTTACAGTTTGATGATTTAAAGTCTCACACACAACCCATCAAAAGGGGAGGTGGGCCCTGCTGCTTCCAAATAGAGCACATTTCATTTATAATGTTGTAAATCCAAGCCCATTATGTATTCATGATTTGAATCCTGGGTTGTGTGAAATCTCAGAAAAGCACCTTAGACAAAGTGAATCTGTGAACTAAGGTGTAGGTGTGTTAGATCATGCTGTGGTGACCTTCGAGTTGGGGGATTTGTGTTCATACTGGAGTGCAAAATTAAAATCAATGGAAGATGGACAAGAAAAGTTCAAAGCCATCAGGTCCTCAGTCTCAAGAGAAAAGAAGAGGAGGAGAAACGAGCAAAAGATACAAGTAAGCAGATGTGTCATTGGATAATGGCAGGTCATCCTGAAACAATCAGAATCAGAATACTTTATTAACCCCTAAGGAAATTATGTGGGTTACAGCTGCTCCAAGAAGAAATGGTAAAAATAGCAACAGTAACAGACAGAGGGAGTGTTCGCCCAGGGCGCCAAACAGGCTAGGACCGCCACTGCCTAATACTACACTAACCTAATAAAAGCTGGCACCACTGAATACTAGATGGAGCAAGAAAATTAAAAAAAAAAAAAAACACGAGAAACTAATAAATTGAACAGTATGATGGACAAAAGGAAATCTCTAAACGAACCACAAAATACAGAGAAAAAATCAGGAAACAGAATTCCTAAAAGAATAAACTTAAAAAATTAAAACCTACACAAAGCCATAACAAAACCTGCAGCTTATGATTTGGGTAAAAATAAGTTTTAGTTTTTATTCTTTTACCTGTCCTTTAATGAAGAGTCGCATGAGAAGTTGCGTCTAAATATCTATATTTATGCCTGATGTTCATCAAGGAAAGGCAAACTATTAAAAAACTGTACTTCATTTTTAATGGTTACATTTAAATACTTTACCCCCCTGCTCTCTGTGCTCAGAGGTCCAAATAATCTTCCAGGAGTGGTGTCACTATTTTCTGGAGAAAACAGCATTGGTTCATCAAACTGGTCAATGGGTGGTTATTTCATAGCTGCTAATCTCTAATTTGAGCATTATCCGCTTAGGAGAACGTTAAGTCTGCAATATAAGTTGTCATGGCTATGTATCCAGGTAAGAGGTGAACGCCTTCATAACAGGATTAACCCTGAAGTTAGCTGGATAAGCTCAAATCCAGTTAACAGTACAGGCCACTAGTGTACCATTACAGTATACTGAGAATAGTATTTGGCTTATAATCAGTTTAAAAGCCTGAACAAGAAAAATAAAAGCACCATACAAAGAAACACTAAATAAAAAACAGCCTCAAGTGAAATTAAATTTCAAGCCACTGAAGAGGGATATATACTGCTTAAAAAAATAAAATAACATCTTTTTAATGAAAGTTGGGTTACTCCTGAAGCACGACAATGGCTTATAAGGTGAAAATATGAAAGGAGTTCCTGGAGGATGAAGGAATTGATACCACTGACAGGCCTCCATGGTCTTATGACCTAAAAACTAAAAGAACACGTCTGGGATATTATGTTTTGGTCCATCTGATGTGATTGTTACATGAAGAAAAAATACACTGACAGACTGTATTCTTCAGTTTCTCATATCACACTGTATCAGACCACATTAAGTCACATCCCATCTAGATTGTTAATTTAAATCTTCAACTATTTCAGTCTGTCAAAATCAAAAATGAAAAGAAAAAATGTGTCTGTAACTCTAACCATAATCTTGACCTCTGTGTGTGTAAGGTATAACATAAACTAAACTAAAAAAATAAGTAACTTTACAGAACAATGAAAGGAAACAGATTTGATATATTTTGAAGAACTAAAATTCAAAATAACTTCTTAAAACGAACATCAAGTAATAAACTATTTAGGTGCTTATATTGGCATAACTGGAAATCAAAATAGATGTACTTGTGTCACATATTAAACTTACATGGTTCATTTAGAATGTTTCTAAAGCACTGGCTGGATCTATAAAACCAAAGATTTGGTAAAGTAACTTATATTTTCTCTTGTTAAACTTACTGTCTAGTGACAGTAGTGGATTACTAAAGATCGAAGTGTCCTAATTACAGTACATCGGTGTATTCCTTTAAAAGAAACAAGTGTAATTACTACATTTGGGTGTCTCTCTTTTAGACTTTGTTAATTCTTTTAACCCAGCAGAGGTGTACACTTCCTTGGTCAAGTTTCTGAAGGCAGGTGTGGTCCTGCATAACATGTATTACACAGATCAGGCCTTAAGTATATCAGTTCATTCTGGAAAGTCCACTGTTAACTGCAGCAAGGGAACTGTTTAGTGTTCAAGTGTCTACTTGTGGGTATTAACCAAACCTCATATGGAAAGTAGGCCATGCAAATGATGCCGAGCAGGCCTCTGGAAAGAGAAGGCTATAGAAAGACACGGATAGAACCAAAAACCCACACAGAAAAAATGGGCCACACTAAACCACTTAAAAATAAAATGAAATAACATAAGAAAAAACACACCAAAAATATTCCTCAAAGAGAAGATACAAAGCCAATGTGAACAAGAAATGTGGGAGAAAAAAAACTGTAAACTGGAGCAGACTCAGAATAAACAGATTTATGCTCACTGCTCAAGGAGTGTAATGGTTAAGCCTGCAGACTGCAGTGTAGTGGCGACTCACTACATACACCAGTTAGAACACAGAGCCTTGAAAGCTCCAAGATCTCAGGCCCACACAGCCTTGGAGTAACCTGGGATAAGAGACGAGGATAAGGAGCGAGAGGCTCACCAAGCTGTTACACAAACCACCAAAAGCTAATAACAACTGTGTTTTCCACATTTTTCCTAAAGAGGGATCACCCTATCCACTGACGAAACTACACCCGGTATACAGCATAATATTTCTAAATTAGACATGTTAAACTACATTGTTGAAAATGTTCATATCAGTAATAAACCTTTTTGTTTCCACTTTAAATTTAAAGAAAGATTGTGTCATCCAAAATAAGCTGCAGGATTTTAAATCTAATCTGAAAAGGAAGTTCATAGCAAAATGTCAGCCAAAGCCTCATCTAATATGGTGACTAAGGTTTGACATTTTAAGCGTTATTATGAGGAGGGCATGAAAGTAAAGGGGACTTTTAGCATCTAGAATTCAAAAGACATTCAAAAGACATCTTTACATCAACCATTTCATAGTCTGCATATATATATATATATATGACGGTAACGGTGGTCCCCGTGGTAATCGGAGCACTAGGTGCGGTGACTCCCAAGCTAGGCGAGTGGCTCCAGCAGATCCCAGGAACAACATCGGAGATCTCTGTCCAGAAGAGCGCAGTCCTGGGAACAGCTAAGATACTGCGCAGGACCCTCAAGCTCCCAGGCCTCTGGTAGAGGACCCGAGCTTGAAGGATAAACTGCCCGCAGGGGCATGCTGGGTGTTTTTATATATATATATATATATATATATATAGATAGATAGATAGATAGATAGATAGATAGATAGATAGATAGATAGATAGATAGATAGATAGATAGATAATCTCTACAAAAACAGATAAAGATAATTTGGCAATATATTTATGCCTGTCAAAACTTTTTTAAAATAAATTTGGTTCTTTGTTAGTTTAAGGTGTTCATGAGAGATGTTTACAGGTCTACAGCCATTTATAAAACACAGTGAAGGGTTGGTTTGGGGGTGTATTTCAATTTTGAATGTAGAAAAGAACCATCGGATTTTGCCCTGCCATGCAATACCATGGCCATCACTCATCAATTGGCCTCCCTAGAGCCTGCACCTCAATATTTTTTAAAAAGTGTGCGCTCACTTTGACAAAGAACAGAAAAAAGACAGCCAACATCCAAAGAAAAGCTTTGGAATGTCCTTTTAAAAGTCTGGGGAAAATTCTACTGCATGTTGCAATAAATTAGTGCAATTTGACGTTTCCCTATTCTGTCTTCCTCTCAGTTGATGTGTATATATATATATATATATATATATATATATATATATATATATATATATATATATATATATATACACTCAACAAAAATATAAACGCAACACCTTTGTTACTGCTCCCATTCCCCATGGGATGGACGTAGAGACCTAAAATTCATTCCAGATACACAATATAACCATCCCTCCCAAACAGTGGTCACAAATCAGTCCAAATGTGTGGTAGTGGGCACATCTGCTATATTGAGATAATCCATCCCACCTCACAGGTGTGCCACATCAGGATGCTGATCTGACATCATGAGTAGTGCACAGGTGTACCTCAGACTGCCCACAACAAAAGGCCACCCTGGAATGTGCAGTTTTGTCTCACAGCAAAATGCCACAGATGCCACAAGCAATGAGGGAGCGTGCAATTGGCATGCTGACAGCAGGAATGTCAACCAGATCTGTCGCCCGTGCATTGAATGTTCATTTCTCAACCATAAGCCGTCTCCACAGGCGTTTCAGAGAATATGGCAGCACATCCAACCGGCCTCACAACCGCAGACCTCGTGTAACCACACCAGCCCAGGACCTCCACATCCAGCAGGTTCACCTCCAAGATCGTCTGAGACCAGCCACCCAGACAGCTGCTGGAACAATTGGTTTGCACAACCAAACAATTTCTGCACAAACTGTCAGAAACCGTCTCAGGGACGCTCAACTGCATGCCCGTCGTCCTTATCGGGGTCTTGACCTGACTCCAGCTCGTCGCCGTAACAGACTTGTGTGGGCAAATGCTCACATTCGATGGCGTCTGGCACGTTGGAGAGGTGTGCGCTTCACGGATGAATCATGGTTCACATTGTTCAGGGCAGATGGCAGCTGAGAATGTCCCAGTTCTTGCATGGCCAGCATACTCACCGGACATGTCACCCATTGAGCATGTTCGGGATGTGCTTGACCGGCGTATACGACAGCATGTACCAGTTCCCACGAATATCCAACAACCTCGCACAGCCATTGAAGTGGAGTGGACCAACATTCCACAGGCCACAATTGACAATCTGACAGACTCCATGCGACGATGTGTTGCACTGCATGAGGCAAATGGTGGTCACACCAGATACTGACCGGTTCTGGGTCCCCAGACCCCCAATAGCGCAAAAAACTGCACATTCCAGGGTGGCCTTTTGTTGTGGGCAGTCTGAGGTACACCTGTGCACTACTCATGATGTCAGATCAGCATCCTGATGTGGCACACCTGTGAGGTGGGATGGATTATCTCAATATAGCAGATGTGCCCACTACCACACATTTGGACTGATTTGTGACCACTGTTTGGGGGGGATGGTTATATTGTGTATCTGGAATGAATTTTGGGTCTCTACGTCCATCCCATGGGGAATGGGAGCAGTAACAAAGGTGTTGCGTATATATATTTGTTGAGTGTATATATATATATATATATATATATATATATATATATATATATATATATATATGTATATATATATATATATATATATATATATATATATATATAGATAGATAGATAGATAGATAGATAGATAGATAGATAGATATAGATATAAATGCACATTTGTGTGTATACTCCTTTGAGAATGACGAGAAAGAGGGATGGTTTGGGGGAATAACGATTAAAGACATGGAGAGAGTGAGAAAGTAAAAACTGGCAAGTGGTGGAAGTGCCGCAGGGATGCAAGATGACCTTGATACACAAATAGTCCATCTTTACTTGTGAAAAAAGGGAATTTGATGAAAATCCCTTAAGATATGTATCACCTTATGGTCCACTGTTAGTGAGGTAGTTCTGTTTCAGGTAATTTTCACCTTTAAATCAATCGTTTTTTCATGTGTTTTCTTTTGAACCTGATGGAAATGTGGGAACGGAACTGACTATGACACATGTGCACTATTAACAAAAACCTCATTAACTTGAACTTGAATTGCTTTTAGGAGTAGAGTACAGTGTATAGTAAGTTGTGAAGCAAAACTGAGAGACAGTTGAAGGGATTGATGTCTCTTTATAGCTACTGCATACCATATCTGGTTCTAATCATTTCAGAAAACAGATTTTTTTTCCCACTCATCCAGCAGAAAGAGCTCAATAGTAGCATAGATATGGATATGATAATTTGTTAAACCTGTTTTAAATTGAATATATTGAGCACAGTTTTAAGATTGCGTTTAGTTTCCACAAACTCCTGTGTAAAATATTTGCCTCTTGCCAGTTGTATATTCTTCAATAACTATAGTCTCCAGTGTTTAATTCTTAAATGTGGACAGGTGGTGTACAATTGGAAGGCAAAAATGAATGATAAGAGAAATTGTACTAAGAATAACAACAACAACAACAACAACAACAACAACAACAACAACAACACTAATAATAATAATAATACAACTAATAATAATAATAATAATAATAATGTTACGGCCCTAGCAGGGCCTCTCTCTCTCCTGAGGGTGCCTGTGTGGGCGTGTCCCACTACCTCCTGCCTGAGGTGCCACCTTTCCCTCCTGTACAGCTGACTCCTATCAGCAATTAAGGGTATTTAAGCCCAGAGCAGGGTGAGCTCTGGGCCAGAGTGCCATTTTGTGTGGGCCCAGCTAGTGAGCTGAGTGTCTTGTGGTGGTCCCAGCTAGTGAGCTGTGTGTCTTGTGGTGGTCCCAGCTAGTGAGCTGTGTGTCTTGTGGTGTTCCCAGCTAGTGAGCTGTGTGTCTTGTGGTGTTCCCAGCTAGTGAGCTGTGTGTCTTGTGGTGTTCCCAGCTAGTGAGCTGTGTGTCTTGTGGTGTTCCCAGCTAGTGAGCTGTGTGTCTTGTGGTGTTCCCAGCTAGTGAGCTGTGTGTCTTGTGGTGTTCCCAGCTAGTGAGCTGTGTGTCTTGTGGTGTTCCCAGCTAGTGAGCTGTGTGTCTTGTGGTGTTCCCAGCTAGTGAGCTGTGTGTCTTGTGGTGTTCCCAGCTAGTGAGCTGTGTGTCTTGTGGTGTTCCCAGCTAGTGAGCTGCGCTTTCCTTTTGACTTTTTTCCTTACTGACCGACGCCTGAGTTTTGTTTGTTTCTTTTATGGTGATAACGGCTTGTCCGTCTCCTTTAGTTGAATTACTTCAATAAAACTGTTTTATTTAACTGTTTTGCCTCCCTGACTCCTTTTTCTGACCCGGTCACTTTTGTTACTTCCCCCTCCCCGCCTAGACCCCTCAGGGGAACGTAACAAGTGGGGGGCTCGTCCGGGATTGTTGAAAAGGGAGTTTTGAGTTGGAATTGGTCTTTGATTATCTTGCTGTTTTTACCTTTGGAGATTCAACTTCCCAGTTTAGTTAGGTGAGTGTCCAGCTGAGCTTTGTTTTAAGTTCTTCCTTCGGGCACTCTTTTGTTGTTTTGCCTTTTTTATTTTCGGAGTAATCCTGGGCGGGGATTAGTTCCCAGTTGGGGGTAGGCAATTCAGGGCTCCAGTCGCTGAAGTTTCGCCTTTCAAGTTGCCTCGAGCCCGGCACGCTCCAGAAGATAGGTAAAGTTTGTTGTGCTTAGGAACTGGGTAAGTTGTGTTTGTTTAGTGTATACTGCAAGAGGTAAGTTGGTCAGTTAAAGTAAGTTGTGTAGTTTTCCATTAATCGGTTAATTATTGGGTAGTCTGCGTGAGTTGGCAGACGGGTGTGGCAGTGGTCCTAATTAGGTGGTGTTTTTCTAACCCTTCACCATCCCCAAAATGGTTGACACAGCTGCTAGTGTACAGGTGTCTAGAGGCTTGTTTGTGAGCAATAACATTCACCTGGTTCCAGACTTCTGTGAATCCAGTGTTCACAGCTTTTTCAGTGTGTTTGAACGCCTGGCAACTGCACTGCAGTGGCCTCAAGATGTGTGGGGGGTGATGTTGCTGTGTCGGTTGACAGGTAAGGCTCAAGAAGCGTGTTCTGGTCTGTCTAGGCAGGACGGCCTGGTTTATGGAAAGATCAAAAGTGCCGTCCTCAAAGCCTATGAACTGGTACCTGAGGCCTACAGGCAGCATTTTCGACGGTTGGAGTTGGCGCAGGGACAGTCCTATCTTGACTTTGCCAGGGAGAAGGCGAGGCTCTTTGATAGGTGGTGTGCAGCAAGCCAGGTTAAGGATGTGGGGTCCATACGTGAGCTTATGCTGGTGGAGGATTTTAAAAACTCTGTTCCTGAGTCTGTGGCCCTTTATTTAAGTGAACAGAGGGTTACAACTCTACAGCAAGCTGCCACCCTGGCAGATGAGTTTAGGCTGACTCACAAAGCAAGTGCTGTGGGACAGGATATCCCTCTGCACTATAGCGCATCCTGGACAGGTGAGAGTGGGCCAGCTAAGAAGGAAAACGCAGTTATGGTGTTAAGACCTAGGCCCAAACTGTGTTTTTTCTGTCACAAGCCTGGCCATGTGGTTGCCAATTGTGTCAGACTGGCACTCAAACAGAAAGCCCACTCAACACGAGAGGGGCCTGTTTTGAGTAAAGTCAGTCGTGGCTCTCAAACTGACAAGCCTGCCAGGCCTACTGATAGGCTAAACCTGGAGCACAGTTGCTCGGTAGCACCCCGTAATCAGTGTATGAGGCCAACTAACCCTGAGCTGCCGCTGGTTGACCCATGTTCAAAACCACCCTTCAGACCTGCACCCCTTGCTAACAATCATGTTTGTGTTTCAGTGAAGCCTGCTAGCTGCCTGCTGGGTTCTCCACACGCGATGGTTCGAAGCCCCGGCTATCCCATGGGACACTGTTTTGAGGGTCTGGGGCCACTCTCTGGTAATGTGGTGAACCCACTGAGATGGGATTGGCAGCTCCCGCAGGCCATGCCTAACCGTTGCTACGCGGTTTGGTAGGTGGAAAGCCTGCAAAATTCGTCATGAAACAGTTATGGACTCATTTTTGGTTATGGTAATTTGACAAACCATGGGTTTGCATTTATGGGAGGGGGTGTTACGGCCCTAGCAGGGCCTCTCTCTCTCCTGAGGGTGCCTGTGTGGGCGTGTCCCACTACCTCCTGCCTGAGGTGCCACCTTTCCCTCCTGTACAGCTGACTCCCATCAGCAATTAAGGGTATTTAAGCCCAGAGCAGGGTGAGCTCTGGGCCAGAGTGCCATTTTGTGTGGGCCCAGCTAGTGAGCTGAGTGTCTTGTGGTGTTTCCAGCTAGTGAGCTGTGTATTGTGGTTCCCAGCTAGTGAGCTGCGCTTTCCTTTTGACTTTTTGCCTTACTGACCGACGCCTGAGTTTTGTTTGTTTCTTTTATGGTGATAACGGCTTGTCCGTCTCCTTTAGTTGAATTACTTCAATAAAACTGTTTTATTTAACTGTTTTGCCTCCCTGACTCCTTTTTCTGACCCGGTCACTTTTGTTACTTCCCCCTCCCCGCCTAGACCCCTCAGGGGAACGTAACAAATAATAAAGCCAAGAAGAAGAATAAGACAAAAAAAAAAACTCTAGTCAATTGCTTAAAAACAGGAACATTTCCAGTTTTATCAAATCAAAAAAATCCAGTTAATCGATTACTGGTGCTTTGTTAATGAAGAATATGGTAAATCAAAATGACCAAAATAAATAGTTTAAAGTTGTTTTAGGTTAATTAGATACATCAATGTATGAATTTTGTTTTGTTGGTAAAAACAAAAACAGATAACATAATTATACAGCTCATTATAAAACCAGCATAGTGCATGAGAATGTCAACAGTTAGTCTTGATCAGTATTCACAGCACAGTCATTTTGAATGGTCATTGCCACTAGTGGAATAACTGCCTCATTATTCTGGGCACAGAGCGAGTGGGCTGGTTTTCGTTGCCCAGCGTCATTAAAGTCAGCCTCTTTGGTTACAGTTACTGCCATATTCAATTTTCCAACCAAGCTGGAGGGATGCATCCAGTGCTTCTCTGTGCCAGTGTTTGCAGATTAGGGTTGTGATCTGCAAGCAGGAGGTGCATCGTTTGGGCCATTGTCCCAGTCATCCAGTGACCACCTGCATTGTGAGGCACTACATACAGTACATCAGTACATAAAGGTGTGCAGGCAATCTCTGCTGCATACAGCTGTCAATTTGTATGGTCCTCTAGTGGCGACACAGGCAACAGCAGAGACAACCATAGCTTTGCCTAAGCTGCACTCTGCAGCACCATGTGTTTGCTTATCACCTCGGAACATACTGCCATTCGATGAAGCCTAAAAATATGGTAAAACAGACAGACCAAGAGACAGCAGGAGAAAGTGACAGAGAAATGTAGATGCTGCAAAAAGAATAGACAGCTTATGAGGAAAAAAAGAAAAGCAAAGGAGGAAAGGAAGCATCAGAAGATTGGTAAGTGCGTCATGGATGGGAGAGGGACTAATTAAGGAAGGCTGGATTAATTAGGCTTCCAGTCTGCCTCCCTCTCATACTCCCACCGAGCTTCATGCCAGCTCAGGCCCCAAACCAACTCCCAAAAGCAAGGCCTTGTATTGTTCCACAGATTTCCCATTCATTCAAGGGAATGTGTGTTTTCACTGTCAGTAAAGACCACCATGGGGCTTAAAAATACCCTGGATATGTGGTACATTACACTAAGCACATAAAAAAAGGACAGAAATAATCTCTCATTAATTTTACTTGCATATCTACATAAAATGTGTTGGAAGCCACATTTGGTTACCTTAAATTTCAGACGAGACAACATATCTTAATTAAGCCCCCAGACACACACACCTAGGGACTAAAGGTTGCTAAGAAAAAAAATGTCCTCCCTGACTGATTGGCAAGTGGCTGCTGGAGGTTGAAAGTTGCTAGGTGAAATTGGAAAGAGGGTACTGCACCAAAAACCTCCTCCTTGTGATTGCTTTGGCCACTAGGGGATTGCCACATTCAACTATAGTTTACATGGAAGAAATCAAAAATATATAGCATTTGCCTTCAAAATAAAAGTCGTGCCTCACAACTGCAGCAAATAGTGGTTTTTATTGCTCTTTTCACACTTTCACTACTGTTCAGGGAGCATTTGGTGTGTGTTTGCATAAACATCACCATCCTCTATGCAAACTGTAGGCAACACTGGCATTTTGTTAGTGACCAAAGTAACTGCAAGGAAGTGTTTTGTGTATGACTGTATAAGAGCTTGTGATAAATTTCACCTTGTAACTGCAAGCAATCTCTAGCAACCATTTGGTGAATGCACATTTTCCCAAGTGATTTGTGTTTGCGAGGAGGTCACTGACCACTGGCTTGTGGAAGTGGGCCCAAAAAGATGTGTCCTGTAATTTGCAACTATACCACATTTTTAATATTTGTATTAATATTAATGTTGTATGAATAACATATCTAATAATACTATTTGTATATTTTATATGTATTTATATTTTTACACTCTTTAGAGATTTAATATCTTTGGAGGTTCTCTTTAATCACCCTTTAATCATCATCTAATAACATATCTGCAGTAGGTGGCACTCATAGGGATCATTCTTTCTGTGGAAGAAGAGTCATATGATCTTGACCAGTAACTGACCAGTCATATGACCAGCCATATGAACAATTAATTTTTAAATAATTGGATGCAGCTCAGAGAATAAAAAACTAAAACAGTTTCTTAAAGATTAATTCAATTAAATTCTTGATTAAAATCCATAAGATTCTCCCGTGTGTTAAGATAGAGTTGTGATATGATAATTCTGTTAATTTCTGTTAAGGTATTACTAGTCAGTTGTTGCGAACTTTTTCATGTGACCAAGCTTGCACATATATAGTTAACCCAGGATTTCCCAATCTATGTTTCACACAGATGCATGTTCTTGCACACAGATTATAGTGAGCCTTTGTAGCCTAGTGCCACCCAATACCAATGACATTCCCTTCCTTTGAACTGGCCTTAAACTTCACAAGGCCAGTTCCACAAGGAGATATGGAGCTCCTGCTTCATGTGTCCTCTTTTTTTTAATTAGCACATGTTCTTGTTGCATGCAGAACATACAAAGGTTCATTAATTTCTCCCAAGATAAACACACATACAAACACATTTCCTTCTGTTCTTAAGAGATTTAGCTATACTGCATAATACAGTATATTATAGATTATGTGTTGTTTTATCACCCCTTTGGAGATATGCGTTGACTTCACATGCTCTATTTGAAGTGGACAAAAAGCAGACTCACAAATAGATAGAAGTCTTTACATGGCTACTGGTCCTAAGAGAACTTTCGCATGTTGTGCCCATCTTTTTTCTTCTCCCATTCACCTATTTGGCACATTGAATTAATTTAACACCTGCTACTCATGATATTGAACTAATGTACAAAGTGCTAAAAGTAAGCACAAAGTTCACTATCCAAAGTCAATGTGAAAATCATAGGTGTGACGGGTGTGTGTGTGTGTGTGTGTGTCTCTCAGTGTACGTGTGTTCGCAGCAATACATCTCTTGATGTTACCCCTAAATTCCAAACTCCTTGATGTTGATGACAGAGAAACCCTCTCCAAGCCAGAATGTAATTAAAATCTGCCTTTAGCTTTCCTTCACATCACATCCTTGACTCCTTCTTGGATGGAATATGATGGGATGAATATTTATTGTGGGTCTTGTCTCTGAAGGGCTGCATGGAGAGGCTTGAGTAAAACAAAGTAGGGAAAAAAGCTGGTTTTGCCATTTCTGGCCTGATTGACGCTCCAGCTTGCAGCAAGTAATTCATTCTTAGAGGGAGGCACAAGTACCCCACTCCTTCTCCCAGCACAAGTTTATGATAATCCTAATAAATTATGATACGCTGCACAGACATTAAAAACTGTGATTGGCACTAAATCAAACACGCTGTGCCTCTCAGGTCAGAGAGAGCTGAGTTAGTGTGTGTGTGTGCCCTGCTCCCCCTTCCAACTATCAATTTTCCTATGTCCTTAAATCCTACATCACTCCTAGTCCACCTACCGATTTCTCTCTCTTCTCTCTTTTTGTCTAGTCCTGTCTTTGGCTCGACTTGTAATTTTCATTGCTTTTCTGTGCCCTTTCAGTAGCACACCTTTCTTTGCAGCTGACTTGATAAATCTAGGTGACAGTGTAAAATGTTCCACTGGAAAAGAAAAAAAAGTCTGAGAAATAGAGTACGGCCCTCAGTACCCTGGGAGTGTGTGTTATTGTACCTTCTTCGTATTTGTCATGATTCCCTGCACTGCTCTGTATGTACCTTTATCCTTTCTGCAGCTGATTTAATTCATGGTTGAATGGATAACCAGATTGACACTCACTACTTTAATCTTAGTCAAACACTCATGTGCACTCTGCAGATTATTCTACCTTCATCAGCTATAGCGGTCATAGGTCCAAAACATCAATTTGTTGACGCAAATCTGGTTAGCCTGATGTTGATTACTGCCCTGTGCTGGCCCTTATTATGAGGAAATTGAAAAAAAAATCTTCCACCTGCCTTGATTAAAAAGAGTGAGCAAAAAAAAAAAAAAAATTGCTTAACTGTCTAATTTGCAGGTATTTCATCACTAGAAAAAATGTGGGAATGTAAAATTTCATTAGTATTGGTCAAGTACACAACTACTTTTGTAATGGTTCCCTCCTCCGAAAATAGCACTGCTAAAAGTTGATTATGTCACAAGCGAGAAGCTGATCAGACAGATAGTTGGATTTAGATTTATATACTGTATATAGTATGCATAAGTTCAATAAGGAAGAGAATCACTCATCTGCTTGCTTTCCTGGGTGTTCAGCTGCTTTTCTGTTGTTTACATGACTACCGCTTTCCCACGCTGTCAATTATAATACTGACATCATTACAAGCCTCAGTCTTCATCATCACCAACACCAGCCTAAATATGTTAATTTCTCTACCTCGATAAATCATGTTCAATTCTTCCAAGTGATCTCGCGGATGCCATTATCTACTACAGACACATAGCCTAGGTGGATTTTTCTAATCATCATCATCATCATCAACATCACCATCATCTTTACCTGTGATCATTATAACATTTGAATTGATATTTGAATACAGGCTGGGGCGATGGTTCCTAAGTAGCGTTAGCAGCTTCATGGCACAATCAATCTTTAACATATTCATTGTTGGTTTTGTCAATAAGGTGCTTTTATTACCGTGCTAATGTGATCGATAAGAGGGACCATTATATTTTACAGTCCTGCTGTTTACTGCTGAACATGACCTCAAACTACATGACATTTCATATGTTGACCATGCTGTACTGTAACGAAGCTTTTGGATGGACTTTGTGTAATGGGAGCAATGTTCTCTCGTTGTCATTTGTTTTTCATAAATGCCTTGATTTGAATTGGGACCTATTAAATCTCCCTATTAAAGACAAGAGGCAAAGCAGTGCAAAGAATTACATATCAGTAGGTGGGAGTCAGTAGCCTACACTGGGAAAGAGAAATACATATTAGCATGTGCACTATTGAAAAATTTGGATAAAAACTCCTGATTTCATCTGGGGCTCCTAAATTGCTAAAACTGGTACTGGATGACACTCTTTTTGTGTTTACATGATTTTCTTTACTGCTTAGAAATTTGGGGTAAGAATACAAAAGTGAAGCTGTTCAAGAACAGAAGTGCTCACTCATGAGAGGTGGACATTTTCATGCAGTAGAAGACTACTTGATTCAGGATTAAGCAGTAAGACCACAGTGTGGGATGCTGGAGGATGACAGAGACAGGTAATTAACTAAAAATAATATGTGCTTGACACAGCAGAGAAAAGGTTTTTAAAAGGAAATAGGAGACACAACAGAATGAAACTTCAGAGAATAGCATAGATGAAGGTTACTTTTGTATGTCGACATGAGTGGATGCAACACATGCAGGCAGCCTTCTCAACCACCTACATACTGGAGAAGGATCAGACTTGAAAGGGAGAAGAAATTTCATTAGATTTCCACATCACTATATTTCAGCCACCCACACCCCTTCATGTACATTTTTTTATGTAATGTACAGCATAAAAAAAGCAGCAGTACATCACAGAAGCATCAGGAATTTGATGTCTGATTGCTTTTGCTACCTTGTTACATTTTTGATGGTGTGGTGCAACAGGTAGAAATGGAATTGCACTTACATGTGCACATGCCCTTTGATTTAAATTATGCATGTAACATGATTTGAGTGAACTGAATTTAAAAATGACAAAAAGTTAAATGTTCAAGTGTTCAATTTTTTTATGTATTTATTTGTTTGTTTGTTTATTTTGATTTATTTATTTATTCATTTATTTATTTGGGGGGGGGGGGGGGGGTGATCATCATTAAGCAATCATTTGAATCCTATATAAACAATGTTTAGTTAGTCTTTTGGTGAGAATATTGTCCTAATAATTGTAGTCACTTTAGCATTATTTACACCATCTCTCTACGTCTCTCTAATTGCACCCAATTTTTCCAAACTGCTTATCTAATTTAGGGTTGTGAGTGGGGGTGCTGGAGTCTGTCCCAGCTGCCTCAGGGCAAAAGGCAGGGTACATCCTGGACAGGTTTCAAGTCAATCTGAGCCAACACAGAGAGAGACAATCATTCACGCTTACATTCACACGTGGTCATCCATCCATCCATGTATGGTCACTTTAGAATAGCCAGTTAACCATGTATGTCTCTACACTATGGGAGGAGGCCTGCATAGTCAGAAAGAACATAAAATCATTTCAATCTCAGTTAAACAAAAAATATAAAAAAATCCAACTTTGCAATGCAAATTCTGTTCCAAAGTGCCCTTTAATATAATAAGAACATGGCCACTTTCCTAAGTGCATTGAAAGTTTGACATGGTCACATGGGGTTAGGTTGGGTCTTGTACTGGACTTACTTTATTATCTTCAAAAAAAGAAAGAAAAGTTTAGAGCCATCACTGATCAGAGGATGGACAGCTGTCGGTGGACAAAGGCCTGTGTGTCTTTGTGGACACGCGCCTGCCAATCTAGCTGTCAGGTCTGGATGACTGCCTGATTTCTCTGGCTTTCTAACTGCTTCTCCTGTCTGCCTGTCGATTGCTCCATCATGCTGAATGTTCTTCTCTGCCAGGTTCACTTGCCCACCTGTCTTACTCCACTTCAACTCAGAGAGCCTGCCTGTTCTTTTTGCCTGTTGAACTTGCTGGACTTTAATACTGTCATCACTAGAGAAAGCAGTGGAGAGACAAGATGTTTGGTTACAATAGCTTTACCCCATCCTTGGTTGCTGGTTGAAACTATTGGGATGAATATTCTTACCACATCCATTCAAACTGACTAATGAGCTTATGTTTCATTGCATTGCTCATAGGTAGGTATAAAAGCACTACACAACAATACAAATATTTACTAAGAAGTACAACAAAAATACCCAGAAAGACACTGACATTTAATGGATGCACAGACCTGTGTGATTTTTTTTATACTCTTACTGCAATATGCTCTCAACCCACACCACACTAAAAAGATAAAGTTTCTACCCTCTCTTTTTATTATAGCAATTAGTTAATTGGGATGAACTGTAATAGCATATAACAACTCTTTCAAGAAGTATGGAATTGAGACTTTTGTTTCTTGAAAGATGCAGTTTTAATTCCAAGTAATATTCTTGACACCAGGTCCCAAGAAACCTATTAACACAAACTATATAACTGACTTTGGAAAGCTAAAATATTTTCATCTGACAGCAACGTTATGCTACGATGACGGCCTAATTATATTTGACTTATTGTCAATTCATTAAATAGGACATCTTTTTCCACCAAGAGCGAACTAGCCTGCATAACCTCTGCAGAAGTGCTTGTTTGAATGTACAGTGTTTTGAAGAAGAAAAGGAAAGAAAAGAAAAGAAAAGAAAAGAAAAGAAAAGAAAAGAAAAGAAAAGAAAGTAATTAAATATGCCTATCACAGAGTTGGCTTGGATGCTTTTTATTTCTTCATTTTAAAGCATTTTGAGCCTGAACAGATGTTCCACTGCTGGTACTTAGTGGTCTACTTACATGCAGATCCATGGATGAGTCATCTTCATTTTCATATTACCTGACCCTAACTGATTTACAAAAAAAAAAACAGAAAAAAAAATTTGAATTGAATTGCTAACAGGCAAAGTGGTTTGGGGTTTTGGGGCAGTTCAACCTAACTGAAAATGATACTATTGATTTGAATTTTAGATACTTTTTTTTTTTGCTTGTTTTTTGTTTTTTACAAGTTGTTTGTATAGTGAAATCCCAAAATAAGTGTAACTACAATATCTCACTTCTTTCAGTCCTATACTGTATCTGAGTGCTGAATGAAGATTCACGTACTCTGATAATAGTGAAACAGCTTGCCCTATGTTTACGAAACACACAGAAGAATCTAAAAATACTCATTAGGCCTGATGGACAAAATCAGCTACTAATATCATTATGTTTAATATGCTATGCAAAGCCACAGAAATCACCAGAATCTGATTGAGAAGAAATATACCCTATAGCAAAGTGATCAAATTGGCTGTAAGGTTATGTCATACTATAATACATACCAGTGTGATGGTTAGTAGATAGGAGTTTAACTGTATAGAGTCAAGCTAATGATTGATTGATCTTGTTAATGTAGAGGTCTTAGAAACTACAGCATGAAATGGTTCAAACGGGTAAATATGGAAAAAGGGAGAAAAAGTGTTTTCAAAGCGTTTTACAATATTATAAATACAATTTATAATATTATGTTAATTGCTGCATTTCTGTAGCAACTGAACTGTTTCTTTAATATGAATAGTTATCGACATTGCATGTTTTGGGCTAAGAAACAGTATGTGCATGTATTGGATAATAGTTACAAACTTTAGAAACAATTTTTTAAATTGATGTAACTGAAAATAAACATTGGTAATTTTGGGATGTGATATTACTTGTTCTCTTCTAAGTAAATTGGCTGGACTTTATAAAGCAGGCCATTTTTCAACCACAGCGGCGTGAGGTGATGGTGTGGGGGATGGTGGCGTCAATAGCAGAGGAGCTGGTAAAACATGCAAGAGACTACTGTAAAACAAATGAGCTCTGCTATGATAAATGGCTTTGAAAGTGAACAGACCAGTAGGAGGAAAATAATAATAATTGCCGTGCAAGAGGGCACAGAGCAAGTACATCAGATCCAAATTGTAAAAGATTTTTTGATGAGTTTCACAAAAAGAAGAAAAGATAACAAAGGCAATGTATCAGGAAGCTTAGCATTAATGATGCACTTGGGTTGCTTTGTAAAAATTGTGAGGAAAAGAAAAGTGGCTTGCCTCTTTTCCAGGTAATGTAATTGCTATATTGGTGATCTAACACCCTCATTAAGCATGGATCAAACAGCAGCGGAGAAAGCAGCAGCATGGAACCAGAGTGTGAAACAGACAGGATTAGTGGATGAGAGAGATGTTCTCTCACGCGCAGTGCATGTTTGAAGTCTCCCACATGGCTAATTGTAGACTGAAGACACTAGCATTGAGAAGTTCAGCCTCCCCACTGAATCACAGATAGCTCACTTGCCCTTGGCTAGCCTCCCAGTGTTTGTGTTGATTTTTTTCTGAGCAATTAACAATCTGACACCATGACCTCGGACTGACAAGAGAGGGAAAGAAAACAGGGAAGGTACTTCTTCCATTTCAGTGCAGGATCTATTAGGACTTTAACCTCTGAAATGTTGACATATTCTAAAGAAAAAAAAAACATTTAATTTTGCAGCTTTTTAGTATGCTCTTTAAGACTCAAATATTCCACAGGAAACCAGCTATAAAAATATTATAACCATATTACAGTGATTATTATAAAGTTCGAGAATCCAGTGCATATAATTAACATGTGTCTACTATTGATTTAACTCTCAGTTAATC
Organism: Maylandia zebra; assembly: GCF_041146795.1. Taxonomy (NCBI): domain Eukaryota; kingdom Metazoa; phylum Chordata; class Actinopteri; order Cichliformes; family Cichlidae; genus Maylandia; species Maylandia zebra. The sequence goes on along the minus strand of NC_135173.1, from coordinate 38,652,925 downwards.
CTATATAATTGGCTACAGATGTTAGATAGTTGCCCTGTAAGAGGCTGAGGACTTGTCCAGGGTGTACTCCAAGTTTAGGCCAATGACAGCTGGTATAGGCTCCAGCCCCCTGTAACCCTAAATTGAAAAGCAGCTAAAAAATGATTGAATGATGGATATGGTTGTGCTTCACTATTCCTCAGGTCTGGACTATATTTTTTTTGTTTGGTTGTTTGGTTGTTTGGTTGGATTTTTTTGTACTTTATCACAGTTGTTGTATGAATTATGAATTATGTGTTCTTAATGACTAAATGGATGTCAGATTATTAATTTTCTTTTACTTAACCGATTGTTTAAAACAACTGATAATAATTATTAATAAATAGATTTTAAATATTTTCAAAAGAAGTAAATATCATAGTAGATAAAGTAAAGAAGTAGATATCATATAATTTTTTTAATCTGTATTTTTTTTAATTGTCAAATATGTCTGGGCAAAACAGAATAGTAATGCAGTGACAATCAGCCAGGGTGACATTATAGTAAGTGGGTGACTGTAGTTTGGAAAAGGTCACTAGAAGTATCAGAAGAAGGGATGAGGAGGGTGAGTCAAAAGGGCATGTAGCACTCCTGCTAGCAGGAATTAGTTTCAGAAATTGCTAAGAAAGGCAACGCATGAGGTGTGCTGGTGGTATAATCAAAATCTGTATCTAAGAACAACTTTGTGTACCGTGCAAAAAATGTACATATATGTTGTTTATTTGTGATTTTCGATGGGTCAGCAATGCAGAAAAAACTGGCCAGATCTTGATCGAAGTTAAAAGGCAATCATGTTAGACACTAAAAGAAGAGTGAGCCACTGCCAAGGTTAGTGCTGCCATGGACGTAATCCATCACGTATGGTCTGTAAACCTATTGGTTTGGAGATGCCATACTCATGATGACTACTAAATATGATAAGCTACCAGTGAATCTGATGGAGAACCCTGGAATACTATGCATGATACTATATAATACTATACTCAAACAGTAGTGACTTCGCAATCACGCCCTAAACCAGGGGTGTCGAACTCCAGGCCTCGAGGGCCGGTGTCCTGCAGGTTTTAGATATCACCCTACACAGCAAATTCAAAAGTGTTAAATGTTTTGGTGTTAATAGTCTTCTTGCAAAAGTAGAGTTAATTTTACTCTAAGCAGAGTCACATTCTTTTAATGTAACTCTGAGGTGTAAAATGATAGTAGTTAAAATCGAGTGTTAAAAATGAGTGTTTCTCTGTCAAATCTGGAGGTGTTACAATGGAAACATTAACTCTTGACCTCTTAACTCTGAACTCCTACAGGGGCTATGACACCAACAGAGTAAATTCACAGACTCCGCCCCCAGCACGGCTCCAATCGAAGCTGAAGTGAAGCCGTTTCAGAACATTTTGCTCTACATATTTGAGTTGTTTGCCATACTTGGTAAGTCATTTTTTCAAAGATTGTTTCAATTATTATTATGAGCTTTTACTTCTGTGGCTCTTTGGAGTTGAGACAAAGCTGTGTGAAAGGCATTAGCCATGTTGCTCGGTGATAGCATAATATTCTGTTTTAGCTAGCTGAAAGGTATTGTTTGCGGGCAAATACCACAGCACTGAAAAAAAGCTTGCATGGAGTTCGACACCTGTGCCCTAAACCATACTGTGCTTCATCCTCTATTCTGTTTTACAAAATAAACACACTGCGTTAATGAATACCATACTCATCTGGGAATTTTTACTTAAATGATCAATCAAGTGAGAAGTACATAGAATGATAGCATGGAACTCTAATAGAGTAATATGATATCGAACCTCTTATTAGCACTTTAAGGCACTTTCATATTGATTTTTTTTATGTTAAGACATTATCCATTTTTATATACATTCTCAGAGTGCAGCTAGAATGGAGGTGCTCAAAGTATGTTGGAAAATTGCTGTTGCACCATCTTCAGGCAATTCACTAAAAAAGCTCCTAAGCTCCAATTCGTGTCAAGTGGACCTGGAAAATGATAAAGGACAATCATGTGAAGAGGTCCTTGGTTACTATATAGTGATGGAATAGAATCAACTATATAACAGAAATGTTAAGAATAAAACAGGAGGAATAAGGAATGCCCCCACACAGGAAGGATGAACAGACATGAATTGCTATATCCTCAAGCCAGAAAAGAGGAATTGAGGCTGCAAGGTGGGCAGAGTGCAGCTGTGCTGCTGTGTTCTGGCAAGTGATTTATGTCTATGCAAAGGCAACGAAATGTAGAAACAAGATTGGAGCACACTCTGAGATGAACTTAGGACTTTGTGGATGGCTGACTGATAGTTTCTGTCTCCACTTAACAATGTTCTAAGATAGCCCAAATAGATAAGGCTGAAGGGAAGGCATTTTAAGTATAGCTTAAAATTGTTTAAACAAACAGTTCAAAATATTTTAAGGAATATAGCTGCAGCTAAAAAAGCTGAAAAAGCCTGAGGCCAAAATGGTATAATTTGACAGTAACTATTCCCTATAGGTGTGGCAAGTTAATTAGGAGAGTCTAGAATGCCGCAGCAATAGGCACTGACTAAGGTTTGAATGGAATATAATTAAATAAATGCACCAGTAAACACTGGAAATGATCACAACAAGGAGTCTATACTGTTACATATGCTACCTCTTCACATACCCAGCTTGAATGAGATATTTATCTGCATGTTCTAAATCAATTTTTATTGAACAATTTTGACATATAGTTAATATTTTTTTAAGTAACTACTATTTAAATTACACAAAGCAGCAACAATAAAACCAAACTACATGAGATCCAAAACAACTCTATAATAAATGTTAACTCTTTAAACTGAGTATTTCAGTTTGGGTTGAAACCGCAAAATAATACAATTCAAATAAATAAATGTAATAAGATATAATAAATTAAAAAATAATCAGGTCAAAGTCAATATAAATCAGGATTATAGAATGAAATGTGTCAAGGGGAGGTCAGGGACAGCAACAACATGGCAGCTGCTCTTCTTGTAATCAAACCACCGAGAACTACTTGCAAGAATTACATGTTACCAAGTGACCTGCATCCAGGGAAGCCAGATAATCAGTAAAATAAATGAAAAGAATGTGGATGTTCAAGTCCATTTACTCAAAGTTGAAAACTCTGTATAGAGTTATTAAATCAGACACAACCTGCAACCCACTGAGTAAAAATATATTTCAATGGAAGTGCCAAGAAAAAGAAAAAAAGGGCTAATAATGTCACAGCGTAAAGAATTAAGCTATCTCCTGCACAAGATCACCCTGACACCCATCCTTAACCATATGTTAAAAATGCCCTGGTTAAACAGTCTTTAAAAATACTGCATATTTCAAAGGAAGCTTTGCTTCTGAAGAGAAATAAAAAAAAGTTTAACCAAGAATGATACCATTTGTTAGGTACTCAAGAGTGTTGAAGCTACAAGCAAAAGGAGACGACCAGCATTCCCATACTATTATAGTCTGTAAATACTGTTTTTAAGAAATTCACTTGCCTGTGTAAAAGAAAATTCAAAGGATTCTCACTCCTGTTGGAACTATCAAAGGCTGTTTTTTTTGTGTGTGTGTGTTTGTTTGTGTGTGTGTTTGCATGTGTCATTTTTTTTTCATTGCCTGTGTTAACTGAAGTGTGAAGTATGCATATGGTTTATGCATGACTAATCAATTAAGCAAGGGAGTAAACAAGTGAGTAACTTCAACAACTCAATAAGAAAGGAAGGTGGAAAACAGAAGTTCTCTTTGGGGACAATAAGATTAAGTATTTTCTACCAACTTCTCAAGTCATACAAAAATGTGAAGTCACCAACTCAAGGAAAGCTCTCTTCAGTGACAAGAGTCTCTATTAGCATTCACACCCGGTGTCCATAAGTGAATCTTCCCACCATTCAGCTATTCTCTATTCACAATGCTTCTCATCAAAAACCGAATAATGGTAGAGCAAACACACAAAGCAGAAAGTCTGTGATATGCAAGCAAACAACTATCTAAATACGTACAAATGTCTAACCACAAACAGCGTAGCTTAATCTCAAGATTACGAGGAACAGGGTATGTAATCAGTCTCATTTATCTGTATTTCTGTACCATTCTGTGGCAAAACAAACATTTGCACCTCAGCAGAGATTATGGCTTAAGCAAATACACAAACAACCATGTGAAAGCAAGAGATATCTTCTTATACACACAGTGATGCTGAAGCCATCTCTTTTCATTCAGTAATATTCCATGGGAATACAGTATTTACCAAACCTACTGGGTAAGGTTAAGTAATCAAGTACAAGACTAATTTTTATTAAAGCAATGCAAATAATTACCTCTGGTCGCATCATTGTGGACTGAGTTTTATTTTAGGAGTAGTGGCGGTGGTGTGGGTCATACCTCGCATTCTCGAGAGCCTGAAATGGTATAGGTGCAGGGTCCGGTCCCATTGACAAGCACATCCATGGCCTCAGAATTGGTGGGCTTGTAGTCCACATAGTACTCCTGCAGGGGAGAGCTCAGTGTGCGCTCCGTCTCTCTAGTTTTCTTGCGACGTTTGCGAGCTGCTGCCGAATGCTCCTGCAGTTGCTTGACACTGCTAGGATAGCGCTTCCATGATACATATATTACTAACAGGATCATCGCAACAGAAAGAAAAAGGGCAACACTTCCAGCCACAATCTTGTGGAAAGACACAGGCTCCAAGTCTTGCTCTGGGGGTAGTGCTACAGGTGGAGTAACTGCTGAAGATGTAGGACCCCTAAGAGATCCCTCACCTCTCTTTCCAGAATCAGTGGGTGAAGCAAGGATAGCTGGGCGATGCTCAGTTTGGGCAGGGACACTAGATGGGTTTGGAGGAATACTCACTGTAAGTGGTGTTGCTTGGTTTGATTTACAAACACCAAAAGCTTCAACTGCATCCATCACTTTTTCACCCTGGGCTTTCTTCGGGGAGGCGCAAATCATGGTGGTTTCCTTTGCCCCTCTAAAGTTTCTCAACCAGGCCACCAATGGGCAGATGGCAGGGCCACAATCCCATACATTCCCAGCTAAGCTAATCATAGTCAAAGAGATCCAGGCATCAACTACCTCCTGGGAAACATTGGTCAGCTTGTTGGAATCCAAGTTGAGTGTTTGCAGATTGGGTAAGCATTGGTAAACTGCAGCATCTACTTCTGTCAGCTCATTCCCCGACAGATCCAGTTTCTGGATGGAGACCCAGGTCCAGGTCAGGCCCTGGTTCATAGAGCGAATCCGATTCCACTGCAGGTAAAGAGCCCGCAGATTGTAGAGGCGAGGAAAGTGAGAAAAATTGATCTTTGAGAACTGGTTATGCTCCAGATGCAGCTCAGTGAGTTTGACCAGGCCAGAAAATGCATTTCGAGTGATACTGCGCAGACGGTTGTAGCCCAAATCTAGGAACTCGAGATTTCTGCAATCTTGGAACAGACGCATTGGAATAATTTTAAGAGAGTTTGAGCGTATGTGAAGGCTGAGAAGCTTCCGTAGGCCCTGGAATTGTCCAGGTTGCAAGGCTTGCAGTTTATTATACGAAAGGTCCAAATTACGCAAATTAGGGACAGGGTGGAATGTGGTGTTGTGGAGTGATGTGATCTTATTGGAACTCAGGATCAGTTCTTTAAGTCTGCGGACCCCCTGGAAGGCCATTGCATCCACAGATGCAATGTAATTATGGTCCAAATAGAGCCAGATGAGGTGGTTGAGTCCTACAAACTGGCCTGCACGAAGACTGGCGAGGCTGTTGTATCGTAAAGAAAGGCCCTCACAGCCTCCTGAGAGGTTCTTGGGGACATCACGAAAGGCGCTTGACTCACAGTAAACAATTTTTCCATCACAGCGACAACTCTTGGGGCACTGGCGCTCACTTAGAGATGGATTTGCTGCCAGCCACACCTGCATCAGGAGTTGGACCACTAGCCAGCGGCGCCGCAGAGCAGAGCCTATAGTGAGGGAAGGGAGAGGGATAAAACAAAATGGAAAAGAAAAAAGAAAAAAAGAAGGGGGGGGGGGGGTTATAAAGAAAAGATTTAATACAAATTCAAAAACATGTAAGCCATATTTTTTAATTAATTTTATAAACAAATACATTTTTTTTTTGTATGAGTGAACAGAAAATGGATTTATTCACACCCAGACAAGGCTTTTTACCCACAAACAGGGGCCACAATCTTAGCAGTTTTAGCAGCAACTTCTGATGAAGTGTCCTCAGGTAAACATCGAGTGCTGTACCTGCACTTATACATTTGGATGACTATTTTTACTTATGAAGTCAGTATACTAATACAAAAACTGAACTTTTTGACCTCCATAATAAACACAGGAATTGTTGTGGATGCATCTGAAGGAAAAGTCCCTCACAGTACAGCAAACATATTTGAAAAGCTTAAAACCAACTTCACCAAACAAGAAAGTCAGGACAAAGCATAAGTGCTGTTAAGGATGAAGGATCCATTTTCTTAGTCACTCATCTGATTTACAATTATGCAAAAACAACCTCAGATGAACAATTACACTAAATGTTATTTCTTTAAAAGCCTAAATGCTGTGCAGACTACATGCAGTGGGGAAAAGTACGCTCTTACTGCTTCCATAGATTTCAAGAGGGTAAATTGCTGCCACATGCTACTAATCGGCAACACTTGATTACTTGATATGCATTGTAATTTTCCTACCAAATATGTGCATAGCTGATAAAAAATGTGCAAGTTTGGGGTTTACGAATTTTGCCTACGGACATTACAATATGCAGACTGGAGGAACCCGACCACTGACTTTTGGATTAGTGGATATTCGACTCAACCCTTTAACCTTCTCCAATGATGTAGGAAATATTTTCGTAGCACATTTTGGGCCCATTACTACCAGTTATTTATCACGTAAATGCCACAGCTTGCCTGTGTATTGTTGCTGACCGTGTACATTCGTTTATGGCTGCAATTTTCTATCATCTACTGACTACTTGCAGCTTAATAGTGTGGACCATGTCATGACCAAAAGTCATTTCACTTCAATGGCTGACAGTGAGTTAAATGGATTTCAATGGCCTTTCCAATCAGCAAATTATAATCCAGTAGAATACACCTTTTGGGTGTGGTACAATAGGAGATTCAGGGCTGAATGTGGATGTGCAAATCTGGATTTTATGATACAACAATATCACCGTGGTACACAATCTCAAATCAACAATTATTTTAATGGACCCCCACCTTGCATCATCGTGTTCCTAGACAACTGAATAGAGGATGCATATCTTTGCAATATGCTGGTTTTAGAACAGCAGCACCTTCCTAACAAAGCACCATAATTTATGAGCTATAAGGGAATAGCAATCTATTTTCAGGATTATTATCTTAGCTTTTACTATGAGATTAAAATCTGAAAAACACATAGAGAAGAGAAAAGGAAAAAATGTAACCTTTCAACCAAAGAATAATTTAAGAATGCACTGCCTTAAAATCTACTTTTGTTAGGGATTCCATCATCAATAAGTGATATAAAGAAATGTTATTTACTTATATAGCAAAGTTGACATCAGTTAGTTTTGATGTCATTGCCTCTGCAAGTTTACAGTGAATACCCACTGAAAATCAATGTTGAGAGAAGAAACTTTACACAATCATATCTTTATCTGCATTTATATTCCATTGTCCTATAAGCAGTCATTGTACTAAATGCAGGAACAGATAAGTCATGAAAGGGAGCCCGCAAAGAACAAATTAACATTCAAGAGCTTATGGTTGTGTATGCAATCCTGGAGGCATTTCAATTTAAACTCCAGACATTTCATTTTTAACCAAACAGTGCAGTACAGATTTTGTGTGAATCATCACTTCTGCTTTCCACAGGTCCAAATATAAAAATCTGAATAAACTCCATGGGAACACACAGCTCACCTCGGGTGTAGAAAACAACCACCTGAAATCCAAATGTATGGGTGGAGAATGTCATGGCCCGCATGTGAATGATGCATAGAATTGTTAGTTTTTAAAGAGTCGGGTGTTGTGAATGCACAGAATTCTTGGTTTTGGGGTTACATTTTTTGTTTTAAAAACTAGTTCAAAAGTGAAAAAAAGGATTAAGTCCCTGTGATATCACTCCTTGTTCTGTGATGTGACCGAGTTCTTTCCAGTACAAACATTCCCCTTTACAGAGCCAATAATGATCTGTTGTTAAGATACATTGATTTTCTCTTTGGGGAGGTAGTATGAGGGAATTCACTTCTTTGTGTTACTCAAGGCAAGATCATCAAGTGTGGACTTGATAACAATTATCACAATGAAAGAGGTTATTATGTCAAAACGGAAGTTGTCCGTGGTTTTAAAATGTAGAATATGTCTATATGGCAGAGATATGTTAAAACATGGAAGACTTTGGGGATAGCTTTGGTGTGTTGGTGATTTAAATTTTGTAGGGGTTTTTTTTGTAATCATAACTGGATTTGTCATAAATGAGTGCCTGACATAAAGTGGCTGAGAGGCATCATGTAGCATATGGTATCTAACATAGCTATTTTGCTCTTTGCCAAGCATCTGCCGATCCCATATGGGTATGGTATGTGTATTTGTCTGTGTCTAAGAGTGTGATGGATAGAGACACACTTATTGTTTGTTTTCAGAAGAATCTTTCATCATTTCTTACAGATGGAGGGAACCATAGAACACTGCAGATAATTTGTGCTGGCTATTGATTATACTAGCACATACATCAATCATGTTTCTTCATCTTGGATCTTACTATTGTGATATTTAAACATAAATATTGCAGAGAGAGAAAGACGATGATCACAATATGCAGTATTTCTAAATGCAGACGATTTGGTTTTCGCTTCAACATTTGTGAATGCAACTTTCACTTGTCATTACTGTCATGCCTCAGAGGCAAACAGAAAAAAAGACTGGTAAAGTAAATAGACAAGTACTGATGTACAAGAATACTCATGTGTGATGTTTCATGTGCATTCAAAGGTATTTTAATAGACAACACTTTAGACTCGGAGGTTATTGAATCTATGTTTTCTAAATTTTGCATTTAAGCATAAAGAAGCAACCCCCACTGTTTTCCTCTCTCGTGTGCATAATATGTTTACTTTATTAGAAGAGTCATCTCTTAAAGACTAAAGCTGCCTCACACAACACCCTTTTCCCCTTACTGACACTGTATGTGGTTTAATGAGAGCTCTATGCTCTAATGCCTCTGTAAGTCATCTCCTTCCCCACTACTCATCTAATCATATTCACAAAGGAGCACAAGTCACCCGTTCAGGTGTCACTCAAAGGATTGGTGTTTCTTTTACATCTAACCTGATGTTCCCCTCAATATTACTGTTCTTCTGCTGCATCAAGATGAACAATTTCTCCTTTATATTCCATTGTGTTTAAAATATGCTGGTTTCACATGCCCTTGAACCCTCAGCACCATAAGAATGTATTTATAATTTGCCATCCATTTTATGTATGTGGTCAAAATCATCCTCTCAGCTCTTCTCACTTCCCTGCTTGATTTCCATTTTCACTTCCTAGCCATGTTTTCTTTTCTTTTTTTTTCTTGCTTGTGTTGAGAGTCACCATTTATGATGAACATTGTTCTTGGACAGAGTTTATTGTTCTTTATAATATATAGATCTGCGCTTGTCATTTTTCTCCATCACTCTGGGCAGTTTTATCTCAAAATCTAATGGAGATGGATATGTCGCAGTTAAAGTTTGTCCAAAGGCATGTGTGTAATGCTTACTTATGTAGCAGACAGCCCTGCTGTCCTCAGCACGAGAAGATAGCTATTTCTGCCTCTCAACCCTAACACATAGAGAGAGTAAGTGCACTTTACTGCTGACCTAAAATAAAACCAAATGTAGCTTAATAACTTGGCAAATGGACTCACTAACTGGTGCACTTTGAGTGCACACAAGTGGTTCATTGCTATTTGCTGCCTGTCATTGACAAAACTGCAACCAGACTAAGTTTTGACTGTGCACAGAGACTGGGGAGTAGCCTAAAACATAAGGAAGGACGTCCCCAAATCAGCCTAAGCCATCCTATTAGTCTCCAATTATCTTTGAGATGATAGCAAGGCCTGCCAAGTTGGACTCATTTTAACAGTTGTTGGAAAACATTGTGTCCTTGTAAGCCTGCCTTGTGTTTGTTAGAAACCAAGTAGAAAAGCACTGGGGGGAGTATCGTCAAGAATACCGTGTGCAAACAAGCACACATAGATATGCGTATATACTGAGACAAATAGACCAAAAGAGAGAGAGAGAGAAGGAGAAAGAGAGAGAGAGAAACAATGTTTTGTTTTTGCCCCTTGTCTGATTCCTGATTTCCCTTGGTGGCAATAGTTCCATGAAGGTAGTCAGAGAATAAGTAATCAGTGCACTCTACTCACTGCAGTGCAGTGGAATAAGTCTCTGGCCATATCAAATTCCTCTCCGAACTCCCTAAAGTGCTTTTCATTATGGTTACTGTAACAACACAACAGATTGCTGCAAGTAACGACATGTAACCAAAATTCTTGTGGTTGCAGTGATATTTTGAGGGCAGCAAAAACTAGTAATACAATTTCTGTATTAAGTTCAATACAAATTTGCCTCTAGCCTCATATAACACTGTGCTTTCTATCATCTTTTATGTCATCTTAACATAGTTTGTATAGCTTAATTGACAACCAAAGAAGGAAAAAAAAAACCCCCAAAAAAACCAAGCTCCACACATCATATTTTCAACCCATTACTCCAGTAAGGTTCCTTAACATGCTTGTTATTTGTTACTATTAACCTAATCCAGCAGTAGAAAATATACCTTTTTGCACTAATTTAGCTTCCTTAATATCATCTATAATAGTTCTTTGTTCTCTGTTTGATGTACCTTGGAGAACTTAGCTCTGTAGACTGCCATTCTCACATCAAAACATTTTTTTCTCTCTTTTCCAATTGAAACGATGTGCAGCAGCTGTTTTAAGTGCCATCTTCATAAACAATCAGACTGAACCACATGGGGTCTGTAACTTTCTTTTCATTTCTGTTTCAAATTTGGCTTGTGAAACAAAACAATCATGGCTGACTTTGTGTGACAATTGTCTACAGTTCTAAGCACAAGAACTATCTCAAGCTGTAGTCAACCAATGCCTACCATAAACAGGTATTGATATTGATACTAGATGTCAGATCAAAAGTCCATTCTGGCATTGAATTTTTTCCTTTTTCCTTTTTAAAGAACTGCTGCCCTCAAGGGCCTGTTTAGCCTCTCTGTTTACCTGGTTCACCTGAAGTGCATAGGTCCAACAAATGGCATCTGTTGCTACACTAGATTACTACTTGGAACTTGAAATCATAGACTAAAATATTACACAAACTAACAGCTAAACAATTGTATTTCTTGTTTATAAGGACAGCTGTCTTTTTTTCTTTTTTTTTCTTTTTGTTAATGGAACTCTAGATAACCATATGCAAAAGGTTATCTAGAGCTCCTTAACCTATCTTAAACCCATGCAATTCCATCTCAAGCGGTGGCTTTTAGCTGTCCCTACCCCACTGTTCCCTTTCCAAAAGTAGATCTCTAATGAGATGGTCCATGAAACATAAGTACATTGCATGCTGTTAATGAAGAGCATCCCAGTCAGCTAGACTGGTGGATGAGTGAGACTACAGCACCATGCAATCATCAAATAATAGTGGGCAAAAGCATGCTATGTGGTTGACACTTTGTACAAGAATTTCTGAATTTCTGAAATTCATTATTAAATTAACAAAAAAGGAAATAAAACAGATTTATTCAATTAGTACATCAGTACATCTAATGCACAATGCCTCTGAGCTCCTGCAGCCTTTGTGTGCTCTTGTAGAATATATCGATGTGGTGCAGTACCCTACTGTGGGTTGATATATCATGTGGTCTCACAATTAATGGAACAGCCTCACCAGTAATCTTTTTCATCTGTATGTTAGTTAAGAATATGGACTTTGCCTGCTTCCGATAATAACATCAGACGGAGGAAATGCACTAATGGCATTTGAGGAATTGTAGTGGGGTGGAAAAGAATGCAAAAATCTAACTGTTAAATTCCAAGAAATGGACAAATGGAATAGGAAAGAGTGGGTGGTGGGTATGGTTTATGAGCTTGTAACTGTGCGCAGGCGTAAGGGGAAAAAGAACAGGGAAAATGGTAAATTCTAATCAGAAGTGAGAACAAGATGCAGAAACATATATGACTGTGCCTTAGTGAAGAGGGGGAGACAACTCTCTCTCTCTCTCTCTCTCTCTCACACACACACACACACACACACACACACACACACACACACACACACACACACACACACACACACACACACTCAAATACATAGTAGGCTACTGATACATAGACATACAGCCATATGCCCAATTTGGAGATTCCCTCTTCATGGCAGGTTCACAATACCGGTTATCTGAATGGTTTGCAAGGAAAAGTCAGCAAGACCGGATGGACTCTGATTAGAAGAGTTTTGGGGAACAGTGACTGCGACTGGACAATGGGCTCCATGCATACAGATCAGACAAAAATGATTATGCAGGACCACGCTTTATAAAGTTGACTGTCTTCCAACATTTAGCGTGATTAGCATTCCGGTCCATGTCAATGAGCCAGCCACTCTAACTAGTAAGGAAAACAATGGACAGTCATCACTTGGGCAAACATGTTTAATTACTTTGTTCTGATTACTGCACCGAATCTGTTATCGTAGAGTGTTGAAAAATACGAATTAACTATTATTAGTCTGTAATAAGCCACACCGTCAGGAAATGGAGGAAAAGCACACTGCAGCTCTGCGACTAACAGGCAACAGCACGGGTTTCAACCACATTCCACAAGCTTCACGAACCACTTAATGAACGGCACCATAACGCTTATTGGATGTTAACACGCTGCATTTGAAAAGGCATGCGTTTTTAAACATCAGATTCAGAGCAGGTTTATTCCGGAATAAAAGAAGAAGATAATTGTGGTCTGTATTAAGAGGAAGGAGAAAAATGAGTGTATTTCACATTAACTTACGCTATCGAAAGGATTGAGGCATAAACAAACTTACCCATATCCGCTTATCTGTTAGCTCCAGCCTACAGGTTTTAACGGCTTCTAGTGCGCGACATCCGAGTCCGCATGACGCGCTCTCCACAGTCAGGTATCGTTCTAATCCACTAGCCCTGTCTCTCCGCGCAGCCGCCGATTCCAAAGCGCACCTGCCCTTTACTCTCCCGGACCTGGGTGCACTATCCGGTTTAGTTCTGCATCTCTAACCGTGCAAATCAGCCGGGGCGAATGTCATTTACTTCCAACTCCGAAATAAAGGGATAAAAATCCGGGTTCAGAATTCCTTATCCATCCCTTCGCTGCAAAGGATCACTCTCTCTTTTTCAAGTAACAGCCAGAAAGAGTACTGCATTAGGTGCAGATAATAGCGAAGCCACATCCGAGTAAGTCATGTCAGTCTTACACATGCAGATTTTGCGAATATCCAGGTAAAAAAAACAAACAAAAAAACTTCACAATTATAGTGACGGTGTGCAAAAAAAACGAGTATAATGTTCCAGTAGACTCAGCCAGCCCCCAGATTCCTAATAAACCTCTGCGTCTCTGTTCTCAGAGATGCTCAGTACGATCCGCGCATAGCGCGCAGGAAAGTAAGGCGAGGATATCCCCAAGTCGTTGTAAACGCTGTCAGCGGGTATCACCAGATAGTCAAATCTTCAAATATCCACCTTTTTGTAAACCTTTGATTCTCGTTGTTGCTCGGTTTGAAATGCAGCATGACGCTGTTGTTAATCACGTCTACATGTCAAAGCAACTTTGTCAGGCAGAATCGGAATGCCCTCTTCTGGTGAGAGAACGATTCAGGAGCTCGTCCAATGTCGTCACGATCATGCTTTGGTGGTATGATTTTTTTTTTACTATTATTACTTATGAAAGCCAGTTTACACTATAGTTTGCACTGCTAGATAATAACTAAATGGAATGAACTTTAGTATTCGTGTTTCATGTATGTGAGTTTTGGACTATTCAGAAATGGTTGTTGGTTAGCACTTTGCTTTAGTTGTTTGAATTATGCTTGAGATTATTTCTAGGGTGCTTATTAAGTTTGTGATACGAAGCTAAGAAACACAAGTATCCTATACATATGTGCATAACTATGAGAGAATGGGCACGTTGCAAAGGCAGCTCTAATACATTCCCATACAGAGGATCTATGCAAACTGCTGAATGATGCTGTCCATGGTGCTGAATTTAAAAATTGTTATTTTGTGGCTGACTGACCCCTTTCCAGAACTTTCAGGACTAAACTCCTTTATCTCAGTTTACATGCAAAATTATTAATATTATTATTGTTTTATTTTTGCTTAATATGTTACAGAAAACGTGTCACCCCAAAATACCAGAATTCTTAAATACCACTGCATTTTCAATAATTTGCATTGAAAATGCAGTGGTATTTAACTCACATCTTCTCCCTCTGCATGACCCCGGTGGCCTTTTAAAGCCTTTGTGTGTTTAAGAAAGAAATGACCAGCTGAATTTTTAATGTCCATTGCATCTGCTCTGGGTTGCTAATTTATGGTTGCCCTTTCTTCAGACATAGCTCCATTCTTATACTGACATCAACTGCTTTAGTAAGTATTCTGACCCTAATTTTCTTTTGCACACTGCATTATAGATTCATTTTTACTTGAATGAATAACATGTTTTCATATAAATTTCCACATATTAACCCATGGCGCACTAACATATTTTTGGGGAGATTTTACATTTTTAAAAATACCATACATTTTTAATATCAAGATTTTGACAAACGTTCTTGGCCACCTATACATTGCACCTACAGCCTACAGGAATTGCTTGACCATAGAAAACATTTAGCATTTGTGACCAAGTTGCTAAATACTAAATACTAATATTTTCACTACAATAATACCACTTACCAGAAATAATACAACTAATACCAGTTAATGGTTGAACCTCTAGGAGGAATTTTGCAAACTGACTGGAACACTGCAAGCTCTTTAGAATGTTTACAAATGTTAGACTGCATGGCTTTCTACTTTTGTCTTTAGAGTGTATGTTTTGAACTTTAATTCAGACCATCTTTATTTGTTCTAAAACACAACACTGCTTTTAGAAGTCAGTGGTGATGTGTTAAGAGTGTCTGTGACAAACTGTAAATTCCAGTGGCACCTCTGTTCCTGTTTCTTTGCTGTAACCCTTTTCTGTGAATTTGAAATATGTCATGATCCCTACCCACAGTGTTTCATGTGTCAGTTACATATTTGAAAAGGATCCACTTTTCCAATTTGTAATGCAAGACAAAATTAAGTTTAACTCTTTATTGACATTGCACAGTCATGTGTTGTACAAAGAAATTGTAGTACTGTCCCACATCAGTGCTAAAAAAGGTAAGCAAAACACAATAAACAAGTAACATATATACAGAATACAATATACAGAGATGAAGATGTCATGCAGATTTAATTGTGTTTAGACAAAAGGGCACTGTCATAAAGATTTGGAAAGAAATAGTCAAATCTTACTTTTACCAGTTTATTCCAACTATCATGGCTGGAATTAATTAGTGAAATTGAGATTTATTGCACCAAATTCAGATTTATTGCTATGCTCTACACCTGTTTTCAGGATATCGCTTAACATTTCCAGACAACCTCCAATACCATCTTAAAATTAAGCATCTTGCACTGTGGTTCGGCCGCTGTATCTGCGCCCATGCAATTTGGCTGATGACTTTACTTCTGGATTCAGTTCAACAAGCAGAGGCCATTCTGCTGACGGTGCTGAAACAATTAATACCCTGTGAAGTTATGGAGATACAGGCTGTGCCAGCCCATAGGCTACAGCTGTGATTTCTCTTCTAAAGAACTATAACTGTTAAGTTTAAGTTTACCTTTTTACTCTGCCAATGAATCACTTGTTTATTTATGTGCCTATTGGATATATAGTATTTGACAAGTAAAAAAGATGCAAAAACAGAAGAAGAAACATGAATTAGCTGCTTGGACAGAAACTATATCTTATGCTTTGTTTTCATGTAAAATACTTTTTATTTGTTTTGACAATATACAGCCAAGTGTAACTGTTCACTGCCATGGGAAATTGTATAGACCAAAATGTAGCTTTAAAGATAAAATTTACCAAAACATTCAACCATGGCTCTAACTATGTTTGTTGCCCAGCAACATTCACACTGAACAATTTTTCAGGTTGTTAAGTGTCAAGGTGATTTCAATAGCACTGCTTTTTGAGCTCCCTCACTATTATCCTTCACATTCTAAAGAAATGCATTTATCACCCTCTTTTGAGATTAGCATTATCCACATAACATTATAAAAATACAGCAGGATCTCAGTGTTCTGGTGTGAAATATTCAGTTTAATGCGATTGTATACTGTACACATTCTAGTGATATTTGACACAGGAAATGACTTGTCTTGTAAATGAATGAATGCCAGATGCAGAGGTAATCTTTATTGCCTGAAAGCTGTCTGTAAGCCTATAAGTTAATCTGTTGGAAAACAAAATAATACAGAAATATGTGTACATGCTTATCTGTATATACTTAGTTTGACTGACATGGTACTTATATAATTCTACAATAATTCAATACTAAATATTTAAAAGAAAGCTATTTTGCAGGGATTTGAATATAAGATGGATTAAATGACTGTGGATGGTTTGGTGACCTACCTGTACGGGTAAAATGTGTGGCCCTAACTTGTGCACTGTGTTCTTTGTAAGTGATTCTGACAACAGAAGATATTTTCAGGCTCTCTCCAGGGTGAGAGACAGCGCCGTCCTGTCCTTCCCATGTTCACATTAGACTGGGACTTGTTCTCTAGTGTTCTTTTCTTTTTCCATTTCCTCTGATCTTAAGCCTGGCAGAATCGTCTTAGCCTGCCTCAAGGCAATTTTCAACCTGACACTGAGTTTCTCAGGTTCACCTATGAATGTGAATCCTCAAACAAATATCCAGGGACAGCTTATATGGTGAACACTGAGCCTTTTGAAAATAAAAGTTTTTATTGTAGCCCCATATTAAAAAAAATGTTTTTAGTACAAAGAATGTTACATTGCCAAGGTTGCCACAGCAGATGTTGAAAATCTCTGTTTTGCAGGTTGCCTCCATTAACCTTTACCCCAAGCTGGCTTCCAATCTGGAGTGCTGTGTTTCACACACTGCAGTTCAGGTTGGAGCTGACATGTTTGGGCTTGAACATACATGATACCAGACGTATGTAAAGTGTTTGAAGCATGTAAACAAGCAGGATAAAAGGCTTCTATTTGTATTGCCTGCACAAGGATAGATAGCGTTTGCATGTTGTGCTAATGTTCTTATCTTCTTATGGTTATTAGACTGCATCAATGGTGGAGCATGTTCCAGCCTACTGACTATATACAAAATCCTCTATATATCCTGGCCAACCATTTTCCAATTCATGGCTCTGTCTTTTTGAAATGCATGTACATTTTATCCACCACATATAGGCATTCATATGGTGCTACTAATTGGGATGCTGGTGGTTTGATCCCATGTCCACATGATAAAGAGTCCCCAGGCAAGATATTGAGCCTCAAATTGCCCTTAATGCAGCCATTGTGTGTGTGTGTGTGTGTGCGTGTGTGATAGAAAAAAAATGCTTAAACTGCACAGAAAAAAGTGCTTTATGAAGGTGAGTGTGAATAGGTGAATGCGACTTGTAGTGTAAAAGTGTTTTGAGTGCTCAGTAAGAGTAGAAAAGTGCTATATAAATACAAATCCATTTGCCTTTAATATCTGTACAAAATGAACATTCATTACCAGTGAACATGAAAATGAACATTACATTTTTTTGTTCTATTACTATTAATATTTTTGGGCTGTGTAAGTAACTTGTTACGAAAAATGTGATTTCATTTTCAATTATGACTGTTGAAATCATAATGACTTTTTGGTTATTAGCTTCTGCATTTTTCTTTGTAAAATTAGGTCATTAATATCAGTTTTTAGTAAATGTTCACATTCACATTTTTCAAAAATGCAAATATAGCTTCGCAAGTAAAAAGAAAAAAAAAACTATGCCGGCTGCTGTTGTGTTCCATGTTCTTCTAAGACTTTTAAATTGCAAAGGATGAACTCTGACTAGTCCAAAAATGTAAAGCATACCTGATCATAACTGAAAAGGATGTGTCTGCATAAGCATTCACATGTTTATTGATTTAAAAAATTCAGATTATTTACACTTTTAAATCAATTTACCTTAACAGTACTTTCACACACAAAAAATAATTGCACGGTGCTGTACCAGATGTGACAACAATGACGGTATGAAATTTTGCTGATTAGACACACTAAAGCTTTGCACTGTTTCAGTGTTTCTCTCCAGATTTTGTTCCCTCAAATGTTTGATTCCATGCCTATTTCATGTGTTTTGTCTTGGCAAAGATGTGAGAGATAAGAGGTGGGCATCTGTGTATGGCAGTGCCTTGCCATCTGTCAACTGCCCATGGGGTCTCTGTGGACATAAGCTCACATGGGTAGAACATGGGTAGGCAAAGAGAGTCTCCAGTAATAAAAGAAAATATGAGAAAAGAAAGAATTAGAAAGATAAGAAAAAGAAATACAAAATTCAATATAAATTCAATTGTGCAGAGAAGATAAATGTACACAAATTACCCAAGTTTACTTTTGCAAGTACACCATATGTTGGGAATTTTGTAGCCATGATTTCCTCTATACCGACAACCTTTTTACAACTATGTGGGGTCAAAAGCAAAGACACAAGGGTGTCTTTTAATGCTCTGAGAGGAGGAAAAATTTACATAATGTGAGATGATAAGGATCAATAAACCCAGCGGATCAATGAGGTCCAATTACAGGCCACTGGAGTTTCTTATCTGCTTCAGTTTAACTTTGTGCTGCCTGTGGTCCTCCACTTTCATTAAATCCCCAGTGTGATTAGGCTGGCTGATTGGCACAAGTTGAAGATTATCGCAGAATAGGATCACTGTTTGCCTGCTTACTTTTGTGTTCAAAGACACAAGAAAAGCATCCTCAAGGACACATTTTATGCTAGTGATAAATAGTGCTCCTGTTTCTGTAGAGGCCATATCATTAAGCCATTATTATATTGTATCTCATTATTTTCTGTAATTCCATCAATGTTAATGAATCTTTTTTTACTTTTGACCTTTTGAACTCTGTGGATAACTGTAACAGAAAAAGATCATTATGTTTTTTTGGTTTCTCCTCATCTTGCAGGTTTTGAGGACTGCACCTTTTTTAAAGTGCATTCACCTGTGACAGAGAACAAAGCCATTGAAGGTTACAGCCAGGAGACACATTGGGGAAAAACTGGCTTTTTTTTTTCCAAAACATGTACACACACAAATACCTCTATGGATTTCCTGAATAGTCCAAAACACTTTTTTTTCATGCCTCTCTTTCATCTACATTTGTTATTCTAGGACTTGTGCACTGTAGAGTCATTTTTATTGTCTGATGCTTCCCATTTGACTTTCATCTGAGCTGAATGAATAGTACTTGACAGTTGACGGAAAAAAAATCTTTTCATCTTTTCCACCAACTTTATTGTTGACTTGTGGATTACAGACTCAGTGCGAGCATCTCTTTGGTGAAGATGAAGTAGACAGTGTTTCCCGCACATGGTGTTTATCGTGTCATGGTGACACTGTAGTAGAACACAGATTAGTAAGCTTCACAAGAGCGCTTACATGTGACTCAGCCTGTTTGGCCAATTACTCACCATGCTACCCGTTCCCTTGACACACCCACTTTGTGCCACATTCCAACAGCAGTGGTAGATCGTCTGACTCCGTCCCCTTATCCCGCTCTCTCCCCTCATTCTTCTATTTTTGGCATCAGACATTCTGGGCACGTAGGTCTCAGCACAATGTAAATTATTCAGCCTGGCTTGCCAGAGGCTGGGAGCAAATCATAAATCGCAGATGGTCTCAGGCTATTTCATACGGGTGACTGTGGTTAAACACCAATGCACAGAATCATTTTCAAACCCACACAAATATAAGGTTTCATTACTTGTAGCTCAGTGAGAGAGTATTTGATTTTGAACTCACACAGCGTGGCCTTTTTGTTGTATTCAAATTTGCACTGTGTGCTCGTAGCATGTTACACGTGGAAAACCTCTGATTTTTGGCTTGACTTCAAATAAGATTTCTGCAGAGGTTACTTAACCATCAGGGAATGCAGAATATGTAAGATTTTTCCGAATGGCTTTGCTGCTTTTTTACCTTTATAGGACGTCAACAAAAAGCTTTACCACAATATTCACACATGCTGTTTCCTACGTCTATACAGTGAGGGAAATGGTTAACAATGATGATAGAAACAGGAAAAAAAAATCAAATTCCCACTACTTAAACATTCACCATTTAATTGTCCCTGAAAGATTTTTTTCTTGTCTTCTCTTTTTTTTCAGATGATAATAACTGTAGCTCTACTTGGAAAAGTAGAGCCAGACAAAGTAGTCTACCCAACAAGATCTGAAGACATAGTAGCACTCAAATTTGTGGGCTAAACAAATTCTTTCTTTCTTGAAAAATATAAAGCTATCTGAAACGAGTCGGTAGCTGAGTTTTATGGAATGCAAAAGAACTAAAAGAATTAAGAATACATCATGTCCTTTCCAATTTCATTTTTTTCTTAAGGAATACATGTACCTTGTCTTCAAAGTCTGCTCTTTGCTGGCATCTAATAACTGGCACCTTAGAGGTCTGGCAAGCACATTATAATGAGGTATTTTGAAATGTGTTACTATGGCTGGAAGCAACAAAAATGAAAAAGAAAGCTTTTCTCTGTGTTGTCCAGCGTTCCTAACTTGTAACATGTCAGGCTGATGCAGCATGTAGTAGCACTTCTCCCTTGTTTTGTTTGTTGAGTTCTTTGACAGTCTGAGGAAGGCCATGAAAAATGGCCGAAGGAAGCCGGTCTGGTGTCAGGCACAGATGCCAGAGCGAGGAGGTGCTCAGTAGGGCAGCACCATGTTTAGTGAGGCAGTTTGCTGTTTAATTACACACTGTGGGAGTCACCTTGCTCAGACCTCTGAGATCACAGGCTTAGGCCAAGGGCACAGCATACTGGCTTTTATGACCTAGATTTGGATAACACGGGGATAAACACCATAGACACACAAAGACAAGGTGCATAAAACAGCTTAGCATACTTTAAACAAATCATTAACTTAAATTCATACCCTAGGTGATGTCAAAACCTCATCTTCACGTTAAACCTGCAAAATCCTTTAAAACAAGCTGTAAAGGCATCAGTAATATTGTGTTACGTTTAAAGGTAATGACCAACAAATGTCTGTTTGCACATTTAAAAGAGCATTTTCCCATTTTAGAATCAAAATGTTATGTATAGCAAATGTGTCCATAATACAGTCTGACTTCAACACTGCCTCATTGTGTGTGTGGGTGTGTTATGTTCTAAGGCATGTCAAATACTAATTCCACTAAGATAATATTGTCATGTTTCTTGATTCACATTTCATTTACTGCAAGTGTGCCCATAGTTTAACAAGGAAACATAACCAGAATATTTTTTTTCACAAAATTAGCCCATATCTCAACAAGACTATTTATTCAGACATATATTTGTATGAATTATTCTTTCAGCGATACACTGTTGTTTTCCAGTGTATTGGCTCGCCACAAAGGCATGTCCCAGGAGGAGGAGGAGAGGAAATCATTAAAGGAAATCACTGAACCAATAGTAAGACTATAAGGTACAGTAGTCCCCCCCCCGGAGCCCATCACAGCATTGTACCCTCGCATTATGGCCTAACATCTCAGAATTATATGATTAATCTAGCCGTTAAATTCACACATTACAGTACATCCAAGGAATAATATCTTTCCTAAAAAAAAAAAAAAAAAAGAGTCATATATGCTTCCATATGAGCACTGTTCGATGGAAGATGTGTTTCCACACAACAAAACACAAATAAAACAAATTAAAAAGAAAATACAGCTGGTGGAGTGTTTGGTATTTTCTGCTTTAGTTCTCATTCCTCTTTCTCTCCAGTTCATATAATCACAGCATCACTGCAAGGACATGCAGCGACATAAAGTTCCTTTACTGACAAGCCTTAAATTGATGTCCTACAATCTGACAATGATCACTGTGGTAGCAGACTATGAAGGTGCCTTTAAAGAGAGTGGCTACAGTGAAAAAGCATTGTCACATGGAGCCCAGCTACCACTACAATCTTGCATTTTATATTTAGTTAATATTAGAAAGTATATAAAAGTATTGTAAAAAATATTTTATTTCACAGGAAACTGTGCAATGTTGTGAAAACAAAACAAAAAGCACATTTGTGGAGTTGCTGTGGCGCCATAGGACCTACTCAAAGTTCTTCTAAGAGTTTTATGGTGTTACAGGAGCTGAGCTCCTCGACATCCCACCATCTCTAAGAAGAAGCCCAGACACCCTTCAGACAAAGTTAATTTCTGATATTTTTCACAATTCCATTCTATTTTCAGTCACTATCATATCCTTGTGACCATAAATGAGCTCTGGAACATAGAGCAACCTATTAATCAGCACCTTCAGGGTCAGCTCTCTCTTCACCACAGCAAATTGGCAGTGTGTCCACATTGCTGGAAATGCCACACCAGTCCGGTCAGTGTCACTCTACCACTTCATTCTCCCCTCACTCATGAACAAGACACAGATATACTAAAACGTCTGCAATTGGAGCAGCAACTCATCCTTGACCTGGAGTGGGCATGCCACCCTTTTCTAGCTTATAACAATGGCCTCAGACAATAGTGGGACTAATTCTCATTCCACGTGATTCACACTTAGTTGTAAATTGCCCCACTATGTTCATGCTAATCTATGTTCCAGACCTCTATGGCCCCACAATCCTTCTACCATCCACACTCTGGCTGCACCTACAAATTCTGTTCATAAATTATGAGATTATGAGACTAACCATTGGACCAGTTCCTTCTCCCCAGTCTGGCTTACTGTTGGCAGTGTTAACCAAGCTCTCACTATGACTGTACAGAAACCAGAAATTATTAAAAACAACTAAAGATAATCAGACACAACAGGCAGTTATATCACCCGATTTGCCTCATGGTGGTTGTCAGGGCATGCTGGCATGTTACAGGACAAGCAAACAAGTGCTACCTTCCTATCTGTGATTCATGAGGAAAGATAACACCTCTGTGGAGTAGATCTTACAGCTGTGCACTGGAGAGTCAGCAGGTGGAATTTTCCTCACTTCCAGGAGGGTCATTGCTGCTCAGATTGGGGTTTGTAATGTAGCAGTATCAGCCCTCCTTTTTATGTGTGGCATGACCAGAGCATGCCCTAGTTCTTTCAGGTACAGTACAGTGACATCTCTAGTGTTCAGATAACTTCCAGTCTGGCAAGCTCGTATCCAGATGATGGAGGCACAGAGTGTGTTACCTTAATGCACGAATCATGGCAAATGTTAAGTGAACAAATAGTTCATAGGTATAGGTGGAATTGGGTCCTACTTTTAGCAAATATTTGAAAGAAAGTAAAGAAAGAAAGTCTATTCCACAATCAGAAACATGTGCACAGATCACAGACTATGAGATAATAACTTTTAGATTTTAACTATTGTTATGTATTTACTAATAATTACATGTTTACCTTGATACTCAATTGAACCCCTTTTCCTTTTGCACTCATGGTCACATATGGCTCATTTGTTTTGGAGAATTCACTTTGGGAGCACTTCTCAAAATTTTTTTTTCTTAACACATCATCCACACTCACTCCATCCTTGTTCATGCTAATTTCCACTAATGATTAGTCAAGGATAAAGAAACGATGGGGCTTTTCACACGTTGCTAACAAGTCGAAGGCTCTTACCCCACAAAGATTAAGGGCAAGCTCTTTTGTGCACTCTGGAGTGAAGCCCAATAAATCCTCATTGATGTTCCAGCAGTGTAATTATCACAGGACCCAGAGGCAGAGATCAAATCACTGAGTGCTATTGACAGCGTAGCTTGATACAAACAGGTATGTTAGATAGGGCCACCAGAGAAACCACTGTGGGGTTTATCAGTTTGACATATCAGTCCTTGATACCTTTAAAATCTCACTCCTCTCTTTTATCTGTCTCTGTAGGGTTTTGGCATATCCATTGTGGCCAATTGAAATGAATGATCTATAAATGTGGAAGAGCTATCATGTGTACAGAAATCCACAGAGACATGGTTAGTTGAGAATACAAGAATGGTGGCTATCCAGGGAAACATATTTCTGGTAAAGTAGGTGCATACTAAAGTTCTACATTAACAGAAATATGGATTTCATCTGATGCAAGAAACTTGCAAGTATAAAACTGTCACCCATCAAGCAATTGAATGTATTTGTTTGCTCTTATTTTCCTGAAAAGTAAATTTGTTCTTTTTTTGATTGTTTTGTTTTATTTTACTCTACATTTGATGCTGTCATACAACATGTAACATAATATCAGCTGTTATTTTAATACTGTAGAATATTTATAAAAAACAGCAAAAATGGATGACTGCTTACCACACAAATCCCAGCTTGATGGGGTTTGCTGCTGAGGAAGAAGAGGAAAACAAGATAATCTTTGAATGGCATGAAGCATTGAGGGGTTGGAGAGGCAGAGAAAGATAAACAGCCAGAGAAAAAGAAAAAAGGGAGACAGAGAGCAATAGAGAGAGTGAGATTCAATTCTTTCCTCGTCTCATTCTTGGGATGTGTGGGGTGTCTGCTCTGTATGCATTTCCGTGCCTCCAGAAGGACCAGTGTTTGTATGCACACACTGATGATTTTGACAGCTAGGCTGTATCAGCAAAACAAGGCCTTATAAATTGCACTGGTTTAGATGCTCCGTGCAAGTATTGACTGTTAATATCTTGGCTCGGCCTCTGTGGAATAGCACAAGAACAAAACAGACACATAGAAATATCGGCTATCTCAGAAAAACACTAATTCTACAGGAGACATGCCGTATATGTGAATATGCTTGAATGCAACAAGCACGTACACATACATACAAATAATATACCTTAACACCTTGTGGATACAACACTTTTCATAATGTACAGTATATGTTCATACATACTGCATACCCAAGTACTTGTGTTTGTTTGAAAGGCTTTGTGTTGCTGAATGTAAAATATTAAATTGAATGCAAGTTACCACATTTTCACCATATTTGCACATTCACCAAGGCTTCACACTTTGCAAAACAGGAAAACCTTAGGGGATGCTTAATAATGTGCTTTTTTTTGGGTGATTGGCTAATCCACTTATGCAGTGCTTGTAAATTCACAACACCAAAATCAATCATTAATAAAAGGGAAACACAACAACTATTCAGGCAAAAATGCATCTTAGAAACTAATGTATTTTTCGTCATTGTGATTGTGTGCTTTGAAGATCTAAGCACTAAACCATGTTTACTACTTCCTCAGCCTTTGACAATGTAGAAGCTGATCAGATAAATAATTTCTATAGTACACAGCAAAATCTCCAGTGTTAAATTAACACTGGACAGTGTCTATATGGGTCCACACCTCTGAGTGTTAAATACAACACTGTTGAGTGTTAAATTAACACTTTTGACAGTGTTATATGTTTAAAAGTAACCTAGTCAGTTTTGAAGATTAACAATGGCTAACACTGAGCAGTGCTGATTTTCTAACACTGGAATATTTCTAACATTTTGAGTTATTTTCCAGTGTTAGAAAATCAGCAGTGCGAAGAAGAAGAAGAAGAAGAAGAAGAAGAAGAAGAAGAAGAAGAAGAAGAAGAAGAAGAAGAAGAAGAAGAACTCCTCTTTAAATCCAGTAACAGATACTTTTAAGACCAAGTCAAGTTGAGAGGCTGCAGATCCAGTCCATGTTGTGGGTGTCAGAGGTTGTGTGTGGAGGCGTGGAAGAGATGACCCAAACGCAGGACTCACAGTGCAGAAATGATGAGGCTTTATTGGAGTGGGTGAATGAACAACGCAGGAATGGCAGAACTGACTAGCTGACTGAAAGACTGAGTGGCTGGCTGAATAACTGAGCACTAACGGGAACGACGACATAACATCAATGACACGACAAAGAACTGGTGAAACCGAGGAACTTAAATACACAGGTTGAATGATGACAATGATTGGAAACAGGTGAGTACAGGGCTGAACATAATCTGACTAATGACACGGGAGACAAGCTGACACGGGGAAAAAACAGGAAGTGAGAACATTAATGTGGCGAACTAAACTGAACATGAACAAACTGAAATCACTGGGTCAACGACCCAGGAACCCTGACAGTGGGGATCAAAGCATTTCAATACATCTATTAATTCTCATTAATGGGATTGTCACAGGCCTAGGACTAAGGATGATCCCTTCTAGAGGATGTAGCTCTCTATCTGCAGCCAGCTTGGCCAACCAATGAGTGGATGATGAAGCAAGAATATTGCCAAGGCAGTTCATCAGAGGCTTGGCCAACATTTGAAATTTGTTATTATTAGACAGAAATACTTCATGGAGTTCTTTTCATTAAGAAAATTTGTTGTGTTACTGCAGGTTGGCTTGATTTAATTTTGAATTCTATTGGCATGGTCTCCAAACACACTGATGCGACTCTGTAAACTCTTAACATCCCTTCTTTCTGTTTCAATGTAGCTATCTAAATTGGCCCTGTGTTTAGTTTCGGAATATAGTGATTTTAAAGCAGAGGAAATATAGTTTGTGCCCTATTTTTGTGCATAGTGTTCCAAAGCTGGCCATTAATTTTCATTAAGTGCTGTCAGTAAGGACCATTAACCAGGCAAGAGAATAATCACCTCCCAGGAGTGGTGACCCGTTTATGGCACAGTTAGGGGTTAACTGAAACAACCCACCTTAGATGTACCAACATAAGACTTGCAGTACAAAACACAGTAAACATTTAGTGATGAACCTTTTTTCAAGATAAAATAAAACTCTGAAAAATAAATGAATAAGTTAATAAAAACTGAAAAAATCAGCACCATGCTTGTTAGCACCATGCTTCCACATGCTTGACATTGTGGAAAATTTACATGTTCAGAATATAATTCTCTGACAAACAAACGGATCATAGATTTAAGTCTTACAAAGGTTAATATGTTGACTGTATGTAGCATTATGTGAATTTGAAAAATGTGTCACTCTTTAAACACTTAACCGTGTTGGCACATGCCAACACCTAAAAGCCTGACCTTAATCTACTGGATCAGAGGATTATCTCCTGTATTTCACACTACCACCAGGATTAAATTAAGCATTATTTGACCTTTTTTGTGTCAAATATATATTTTCATTGTGTCATAGTCCAGGCTGAGTGTCAGGTTGTGACTAATGTTTTTGCGTTCCTGCTCATGATTCCAGGTTCCACCCTGCTGGGCGGAGGGAGGATGACGACACACCTGTGTGTCATCACCTCCAATTTTTGTGCCAGCATTTAAGGACCAGCTCGAGCCCTTATTCACCACCAGATTGTCTATGACCCTTTTATGGGAAATTAGTGCTCATTCTGCAACCTTGTTGTTCAGCCTTTCTTTGTGTTAACTTTGGAATCTCTGTCTCCTGTTGTCCAAACCCTAGGCTAAGTATCCGCATCTTACCTGTTTACTTATGTGGTTTCTCGCCTGGTTCTTTGATGAATATCTTACACTCACCTGCCTGCGCTTCTACTCATCACCATTCTCAAGTGTCTGGAAAGGACAAAACTGGGTTTGGTTCCAAACTCTTGCTCCACTGGACACTCACCTTGCTATCTCTGTTTCACAAGTAAGTCATTCAACCTTTCTTATTCTTCAGCAAAACATCCTCCATACTCACTAATACAGAACAAGTAGATTAACCCAGTTCTCCTCTCTTTCAGTGAATCTTTCCCTTGTGAAGCTCATGTCTCGTGATTACCTGTTGCCCAAGTTTCCCATGATAAATAAAGTCATTCCTCTGCTTTTGAGTCCAAAACTTGATATCGGCTTGACACATTGTTCAGACTATAAGGTCATACATTTGTTTTTCCAGCCTCTTATTGCTCATTTTTACCTTGTTTGAGACACAATGCTACCATCATAATCAAAATCACCTCATGAAATATTTCAGTTTCTGTTTAAATACATGTTTTGAATGTTACCAGTTGGTTTTAAGTGAGTGGGTCTGAACATTTTGTTTTCTATGTTTTAGTGTTGGGAAACTTTAGCCAACAGCTCCAATGTACCTAATAAACTCAAAGCAATCACTGGATATAAAGAGTAGGTTGCAGCATTTCATAAACAATCGGTTAAATTAGAAGCATCTGTTTCACAGCTGGAAATTTGACAGTTTATCAGATACTTTTGAAATGTGATCAATTTGAGTAGATTCTACTTTATAGATAAAACAAAGTCATCAAGAACTTTGAGTTTAACTGAAAAGAAATAGATTTTAAAAAACACCTACTTTATTTATTTATTTTTTGGGGTGGTGTGGGTTGGGGGTTGCATCAAGTAGGATTTTTGTGAATAGAAAAAAATTGAAGTTGCCAAGTGCAGTATTGTAAGATGATCCCAGGAGGCATCTCACCCTTCAGTCTAAAAGACTTGTGGCAAGTTGTGTGACACACATATTGTGAAATTTTTTATACAAAGCTATTGGTTTGAGGGGAGGTGACATCTTCTTTATACTACAGTAAGCTGTCAAGCCCGAGGCTGTGTAAGAATAAGTTCTACCATTTTAATGCGTTTTTCCTCCAATCCTTTTGGAAAGCACAACTTTTTGTTTCGGTGAACAAGATATATGTTTTTGAATTTTTATCGTTATCCTTTTTTGGTAACCTCATGCTGTAATGATTTTAATCAAATGCTATCAGTAAAATAAAGTAACAAAGGAAACTTGGAAAATAGTTTCATATGATTAAATCATGCCAAGTGTATATAACAGTTTTGTGAATATTTTCACACTTCAGTTCAATCCTTCTCAGTCTTTGCAGTAGTTTCAGCACCAGAATTGACTTCAGAGGCCTGGACCACCCCAGGCTGCACCATGAACACTCCCAGGCCAATCACTTTGCTCTCTCCTCAGCAGCCCCTGTGTAATCCCAGATCAAAGGTCTCAGAAAATCAGGACAGATTCTCCTGGGTAACACCCACATGAGTGATACGAAGCAGCATTTTTACTCATTCTCTTGCAGGTTATTGCTCGATAGCTGGACAATATTAAATACTTTTTCCATATATATATATATATATATATATATATATATGGAAAAAGTGTATATATATATATACGTATTGATTGATTGATTGATCATACTTTATGTGTGTATATATATATATATATATATATATATATATATATATATATATATACAGAACCAGCAAAGGTGTACTGTACTCTCAGTGGCAAGGGAACAATAATAAGAGAACAGCACCACCAAGGCTGGAGACAGAGCAATACTGGAAGAGCATATGGGAGAAGGACGCAACCCATAACGGCAATGCTCAGTGGCTAGTGGATCTGAGGGCAGACCACAGCGACCTCCCTGAACAGGGTCCAGTAACCATCACAGTGGCAGATATCCAAGAAAGGGTCTCCAGTGTGAAGAGTTGGACAGCACCAGGGCCCGACATGGTTCACGCCTACTGGCTAAAGAAGCTGACTGCACTCCACGAGCGTCTGGCAGCACAAATGAACCAGCTGCTAGTTAACGAGAGACACCCGGAATGGCTAACCGAAGGTCGGACGGTCCTGATCCCCAAGGACCCCAAGAAGGGACCGGTCCCCTCCAACTACCGACCAATAACCTGCCTCAGTACTACATGGAAGCTCCTGTCAGGCATCATATCGGCTAAGATGAACAGGCACATGGGTCAATACATGAGTGGGACACAGAAAGGAATTGGCAAGAATACCAGAGGCGCAAAACACCAGCTACTGGTAGACAGAACAGTCAGCCGAGACTGCAAGAACAGACTGACCAACCTGTGCACTGCCTGGATTGATTACAAGAAGGCCTATGACTCAATGCCCCACAGCTGGATACTGGAATGCCTAGAATTGTACAAGATCAACGGGACCCTAAGAGCCTTCATCAGGAACTCAATGGGGATGTGGCGTACAACACTAGAGGCCAACTCCAAGCCCATAGCACAAGTCACCATCAAGTGCGGGATCTACCAAGGAGATGCTCTGTCCCCACTGCTGTTCTGCATAGGCCTGAACCCCCTCAGTGAGATCATTAACAAGACTGGATACGGATACCGACTACGGAACGGAGCAGTTGTCAGCCACCTCCTGTACATGGATGACATCAAGCTGTATGCCAAGAGTGAACGAGACATCGATTCACTGATCCACACTACCAGGCTATACAGCAATGACATTGGAATGTCGTTCGGACTGGAGAAGTGTAGTCGGATGGTAACAAAGAGAGGGAAGGTAGTCAGAACTGAGGGGATTGAACTACCAGAAGGCAACATTGCAGACATAGAGGACAGTTACAAGTACCTGGGGATCCCGCAGGCAAATGGGAACCATGAAGAGGCCGCTAGAAAGGCTGCAACCACCAAGTACCTGCAGAGGGTCAGGCAAGTCCTGAGGAGTCAGCTGAATGGTAAGAACAAGATCCGGGCCATCAACACGTACGCCCTGCCCGTGATCAGGTACCCTGCTGGGGTAATAGGCTGGCCAAAGGAGGAGATAGAAGCCACTGACATAAAGACAAGAAAGCTCCTTACCATGCATGGAGGGTTTCACCCCAAGTCCAGCACCCTGAGGCTGTACGCTAAGCGGAAGGAAGGGGGCCGGGGACTGGTGAGTGTCAGCACCACAGTCCAGGATGAGACAAGGAACATCCAAGAATACATTGGGAAGATGGCCCCAACTGACCGAGTGCTCAGTGAATACCTCAGGCAGCAGAAACCCAAGAAAGAGGAGGGAGACGAGGAACCATCATGGAAGGACAGGCCCCTGCACGGTATGTACCACCGGCAGATAGAGGAGGTGGCTGATATCCAGAAATCCTACCAGTGGCTGGACAAAGCTGGACTGAAAGACAGCACAGAGGCACTAATCATGGCAGCACAAGAACAAGCTCTGAGTACAAGATCCATAGAGGCTGGGGTCTATCACACCAGGCAAGACCCCAGGTGCAGGCTGTGAAAAGATGCCCCAGAGACAATCCAGCACATAACAGCAGGGTGCAAGATGCTAGCAGGCAAGGCATACATGGAACGCCATAACCAAGTGGCCGGCATAGTGTACAGGAACATCTGTGCCGAGTATAACCTGGAAGTCCCGAGGTCAAAATGGGAGATGCCCCCAAGGGTGGTGGAGAATGACCGAGCTAAGATCCTGTGGGACTTCCAGATACAGACGGACAAAATGGTGGTGGCTAACCAACCGGACATAGTGGTGGTAGACAAACAGAAGAAGACGGCCGTAGTGATCGATGTAGCGGTTCCGAATGACAGCAATATCAGGAAGAAGGAACACGAGAAGCTGGAGAAATACCAAGGGCTCAGAGAAGAGCTCGAGAGGATGTGGAGGGTGAAGGTAACGGTGGTCCCCGTGGTAATCGGAGCACTAGGTGCGGTGACTCCCAAGCTAGGCGAGTGGCTCCAGCAGATCCCGGGAATAACATCGGAGATCTCTGTCCAGAAGAGCGCAGTCCTGGGAACAGCTAAGATACTGCGCAGGACCCTCAAGCTCCCAGGCCTCTGGTAGAGGACCCGAGCTTGAAGGATAAACCGCCCACAGGGGTGTGCTGGGTGTTTTTTTTTTTTTTTATATATGTAAGTAAATGCTGAAACATATATATATATGTCAGCATTTACTTACAATAAGTGAAGTGACATTTAGTCCCCTGTAATGTCCTCTGCCTATGGTGCACCTCGATGACCTCTGGTGCAACATAGCAGTCATTGAGCCTATCCCATATAGCTCTCAGACCGTTTGCTGGTTGGTTCACATACACAGATCGTATTGATTGATTGATTGATCATACTTTATTTATCCCGAGGGAAATTGGGTTAAGGTAAGGACTCAGCTGAACAGCTGGCATGTTTAGCTACCTAGCCATTTCACAAGGAGGTCAAGCTGTTCACTTGGTGAGCGGTTGAGGCCCCTGATGGTATTCATAAACGATGCTTTCCAGGCTCTATAGCATTCGGGACAGTCGTTGAAGTGAATGAGCCCTGTAGACACCAGTTCGCATCGAGCCATAAATCTAACAAGGTCTGACATGTTCTGCTCCATTTCTAGTGGAGTGTACAGTGGGCCCCTTTCCTGGTATGTAATCTCATGTGGGTGACTGAAGTTGTCTGGGGTTGTAATATAGGCGGTGCCGGTGTAGCCACTGTCCAGAGGCTGTTGTGCATAATTGACCGTTGGCTCTTGTTTAGGGGTGTAGGTATCACTTTGCTCTGCTTTGCCTGGGAAATGTTCCTTTAGATTTGCTACTGTAGGTGTGGTTCGTGTTTGGATGTGTGGTACTGCAACTGACTTGGGACTTGGTTGAGTATGTATATCAGATCCTAGCGTAAAGATCCTGGGGTAAGAGTCTATGGTCGGTGAATGCTGAGGGAGCTTCATCTCTGTGTTATCATTGGAGGTTTCTAGAATGGGTGTGGTTTGGCTGCCATGTGTGGCACCCTTCACATATTCCCTTGTGCGCCTTACTGGGTCATCAGCAGGAACG
The DNA here is from genome assembly GCF_041146795.1 of Maylandia zebra. Classification (NCBI taxonomy): domain Eukaryota; kingdom Metazoa; phylum Chordata; class Actinopteri; order Cichliformes; family Cichlidae; genus Maylandia; species Maylandia zebra. Next base: position 38,620,192 of record NC_135173.1, on the reverse strand, counting down.
TCTATTTCACTAAGAGTCTCGTTATTATCCTTAGTCGCTGCAGCTTCCAAAACTTCTTACTCTATGACTGGGTGGGATGCACCCAGTCATAGAGTAAGTCAAAAGATGCCTCAGGAACTTCTCTGTATGCAAACAGCAGAAAAGACAGCCACCCCAATCTTTGTATGTGTTTGATATGTTATTTCTGCAACATGCTCTTGAGGGTCTGGTAGAACCTTCCCGCCAGGCGATCAGTCTGTGGTTGGTTAGGTGATATTATGGTTGCTGAGATGCCCAGCTGGTTTTGGAGGAGTTGTATCAACTTGGAGGTAAAACTGGTTCCCCGGACTATCAGAATTTCATCTGGTATCATCTGGAGAAAAGCTGTACCAGTACATGCACAACAGTGGGAGATGTGAAGGAAAGCTTCTGAAAATTGTGTAGCATAGTCACACACAACCAAGATATACTGACGATAATATTGCTCTTCATGTGGCTGTCATTGTGGAATAGAACAGAGTTGACAGGAAGTGGCTCGAGTAGACCTTGATCTGACTTGGGAGCAGGCATGTTTTCTGGCATGTGGGACATATAAGACAATGAGACTGCGTACATGTCTAGCAAAAATGGGAAGTCATCCGCAACACCCTCTACAGATTTTTTGGTGGCCAAGGTAACCAGCCTAGGTGAAGGTATATGTAGTTTTTATTGTTTAAAGTGCCTAGAACATTTCAAGACGATTTCATCTTGGTCAAGTCATTTGGTATTCATGTATATATATCCTGTCAGATGTTTTAAACCAATAGGCATCATAGATTAAAAAAAAAAAGTATGTATGATGTGTACGAAATGTAAGAAATATGTGATTATAAATAAATGATTAGATTTTTATTTTTTTTAATCTATAAATTTAGTGCCTTCACATAACAAAACCATACAACTTAGCCACTTACTGTGGGACTCTCTGTCACTTTATCTGTGGATTAGAGGATAAAAACAGTGAGTGGTTTGTCAACAGTTCAAAATTTGAAATATGTGAGTGGGTGGAGAGTGGCAGAAGATAGCTTCTTTTTTGCCTATCACCAGATTCTCCTATGGGTCTGAGCAGATGTGCCATGCCAGAGCTGTTTTTCTTAACTTGGGAAAAGGAATTTGACGTTCTGCACAGGAAAGTCCTGAGCTTGCCAAACACACAAACATGCACCATCCATACACACACAAACCGACCACCATAGCTTGTTGTGTTGTAAATCATTGGCCTCTCTCTGGTCTATTAAGATATGGAAAGCGCCACATGGGATTTATACAGTCAATCTATTTTACTAGTCTTTGGTGTCAGTGCTGCCATCAGGTTTGTTCCTTAAATGCCTTATCAGTTAAATGCAGCTGTTATCCTATGTATTCAACCAGAAATGTGAATGTGACTTCAGTATGAATAGAAAGCTATGTTTGCTATATAGCATTTCTACAGGTATACCATTTATACATTATGATACATTATATATATATATATATATATATATATATATATATATACTTGAATTAGTTGTAAAAATAACGATAAAAGTCATGCATCTTTTTTAGATATGAAAAAATGATAATATATGTATTTCCAATTTCCTTTTTCCTTTTTATTTTATTTTTAACTTTTGTCACTATATCTGTCACATCTGTGAATATGAACTGTGCTGAAAATAGATATAGGTTTTATATCACAAGGTAAATATATAATGCATTAATATATGCAGAAATAATATAATATAACATAATACATTTTGTTGATGTTAGCATATTTATGTAATGAATGTAAATTAAAATTGTTCATCTCTCATTTACACACAAGGATGTTCTTTTTTTTTTTTAACAAATCTGATCTTTTAACAGTCTTTACTAAGATAATTTAATGAACTCGTTGTTTTTATTCTCTTGGAAAGCAGCTGCATCCCACTGCAGCTTTAGTGATAAATATTGTGTTGTTAAGGCAGAAGACCTATCACATAGTTAAATATAATAGTATTACTATACTAAGGGTAATGATTCTATTACTAATCCAAATGCCAGTGTTATTACTTGATCAGCTGTTGTACTCCACGGTTTTGTATTTGTACTTGTACAGGTTCTCAGTTTAACTGAGTAAATCCAATAAACCCCAAGTGAGCTCCCAGATTACTTTAAACTCAAGATTGGGCCTATGTAAACGCTTCTGCATACAAAGACTAAGAGTAAACTTACATAAAGAGATAAATGTCTGTGCCAATTTCACTCAATATAAACATCAATAAATAAAAAGCTCTATAAATTTGGCAAATATTAAGCCCCACTTTCTGCTGGTACCATCTCTTTTGCTTTAGAATATCCATCTGTTCTTTTTCATAATACCATTTGGAATAAAAATCAAATTATAAACTATACTAGACTTTTCACTGTGTGCTTCATGGATTTCAAAGGGGAGCACTTCACAAAATCTTGCATACATCATTGATCCAACAAATGATGTCCCCATGTCTGCATTTCATTTCTTGTCCTCTGCTGGCTGCTCTGACCAAAACAGCTTTATTGAAGCATGACATTACAGTTTGCTGGATACTCACTCTGCCCGGCTTATACAAGGTCTGGTACTGTTCACTGTTTTAGGACATTTTTTACACATCCTGAAGAAGGCCGTCCATCCACCCATCCAAACTTTTTCTACTGCTTATCTGGGGTTGGTTCATGAGCCACAAGCCTAAGCAGAGAAGTCCAATCCCCCCTTTCCTCAGCCATCTCCTCCAGCATATTCAGGGGAACACCAAGGCATTCCCAGACCACAAAGAAATATAATCTCTCCAGAATGTTTTAGCTCTGTTTGGTGCCTCTACATCAGGGGTGTCAAACTCAAATACACAGTGGGCCAAAATTCAAAACTGGAACAAAGTCGCGGGCTAACGTTAATATTTATTGAAATATATTTATTCCTCCAGATATGAAAATGAATCTTTTCTTATGGACTCAAAAACGTTTTGCTGAAAAACTGAATATGGAACAAGCAAAGCTTAATACTAAACAATATATATATTAGCTGTATAATACCAGTAGGCCAGCTCTAATAATAATATGGTATGGCTTCGCGGGCCAAATGTAAGTAGGCTGCAGGCCAAATTTGGCCCGCAGGCCAGAGTTTGACACCTATGCTCTACATGGTAGGACATACGCAGAACACAATGCTCAGGAGGCACTCTAGTCAGATACCCAAAACACATCAACCCTGTATCTAAGAGAGTCCAGACACCCTTCAGAGGAAGCTCATTTCTACTGCTTTCACACTCTCTAATTTCTTTGCTTACTAACCAAAGCTCATGATCAAAGGTAAAGGAAGGAACATATACAGACCAGTAAATTGACAGCTTCACGTTTACCCCAGCTCTCTCTTCACCCCAATGGATTGATACAGTTTCTACATCACTGCAGGCACCACACCAACTTGTCTGTCAATCTCCCACTCCCTCCTCCACACATTCTTTAAACTCTATTTCAGCTGAAAAATATGGCCTCAAACTTGGAAATGTTAATTCTCTTTCCCCCTGACTCACACTTGCCTGTTAACCACTCCAGTGTGAATTGGAGGCCAAAACCGCCACCAGAACCACATCATCTACAAAAAGCGGAGACAAGATCCTTTGACCACCAAAGTGGAAGCCGCCTGCCACTTCTCTCTGCCTAGAAATTCTGTCCATAAAAATTATGAACAGAATGGGTGACAAAGGACAGCTCTGGCAAAGTTCAACACCCACCAAGAATGAGTCCAACTTACTGCCAAAAATGCAGACCAAGCTCTCTCTGCAGCTTTAAAGGGACTGAATGGCTTGCAGAAATTGTCCAGATACCTCAGAAATCTCACAGGTTCCCTTTAGGTACATGGTTGAATACTTCTTCAAGTCCCCAAAGCCCATGTAGGCTGATTGGGCAAACTCCCCCACAATTAATTTGAGGGTGTGTGTCCAAAATCACACCTTTAGTCGATTTAGTCGATTTTTGCATGGAACCAGTGCATCAAGGGAACCCTCACAGACATTGGAAGAAGATGGAAGCTCCACACAGAAAGACTACAGACTGGACTTAAACCCATGACTTTTTTGCTTTCAGGTGACATTACTTTTCAATTATCCACCATGCTGCCCCTTTTTCATAGCATTATATTGCTTCTAAATGATACAGAATATTTAGATTTTTAATGTTTTCTTTGCAGTTAAAATTTTAGTTTAGCGTTTTCCTTAAGAAAAAAGACACACGAATGCATGTCCTATTTCTTCATCTTCTTGCCACTGTGGTCGCTTTACATCCATCTAATCCTGTCACTTGCGTCTTTTTCTATCAAACCAACCATCTACATATCCTAATTCACAACATCCATAAATCATCTCTGTGGATTTTTTTGTTTGCTTGGTTTCATTTTTGCTTTTCCTCCTGCCTGGTAACTCCATATTAAACATCCTTTGACTAGTATATACAAGAGATGGACCAATCCGATATTACGTATCGGTATCGGTCCGTCGTTACGTAAATTAATGGATCGGATATCGGCGAGAAATGTAATCCGATCCATTAAATATCAAAAAAGCGCCTCACAAAACTTACGACACGGCGTAACTCGGCTCATAACCGTACCACGTCGGAGCAGTCTGCGTCACGTGATAGAGCGGCTGTGTGTATTTGTAGCCTACCAATCTGGCATTTCATTTCAGAGGAAGTTATCCCAGAGAAAAGTACAGCAAGTGTTTAAGTTCATCTCTGAATGTTTGTAAAGCATTCCCACGTTAAGTTTAACAACTGATATATGGAGCGACTGCCTCTCTCTCCCTCTCTCTCCTGCTGCTACTTCAATCATGAAACTGATCAATGATCAGCTGATCGGCTTTTCTGTCGCGACTCTGTCTCTCTTGTTTGTATATTGCCCACTTCACGCCAGAAAGAGGAAACCAGGGGCTGAATAACAGCGGCACGTTTAACCTTGATAAGCTGTTGTTAGAATTTATTCAATATTACTTTGTACACCAGGATCCTTTTCTACGTAGCTGACGGCTGGTAACTGTGCAGGGGCGGATCTAGCAAAGTTTAGCCAGGGGGGCCGATAGGGCATTAACAGGGAAAAGGGGGCACAAAGACATACTTTTCTTTCTTACTCTCATTTAAAATGTCTAGCTTTTAATAAATAATTATCTGAATAGTACACTCAAAGTTTTAATCTTTTAAAAAATATATAGAAGTCCACTAGTGTATAGTAACTATTGAGTCTAATATACTCTAGTAAGCTATAGTACTTTTTCCTTTGGGAAGGTACCATCTGTCTGCAGTTCTGTTGAAGAAAGATGTTGAATCTATTTAATTATTCTTGAAAAATAATTGATTTCTGTACATTTTTTTTCACACTGCATCAAATTACAGTTGATTACGTCGATTAAGCATCATGAGGTGAAGGGTGGGTGGTTCCCTATCTATTTTTTTATTTATTTATTTATTTATTTTGCTGGGAGTTTTAGGACCCTATTATTTAGGTTGCTTACTCTTTAAAATACCAGAATAGGGAGGATGGTGTAGGTTTAAGTGTATTAGATTGATCAGTATTGATGAACTATGAAATATTTGGGTGCTGTGTATTTTTTGCATATAGGTATAACAGAATAGCTTTAGTGTTGTTGTTTTGTTTTTTAACTTGAGTATGAACTTATACAAAAACAGCAAGATATTTTAAAAAAACAGTTTTATTGATTAAAAAATACATGTATTCATTGCTACGGGCCATTCGATACCTATACAACCGTTGTAAGAGCTTGGTTCGCATTGCCGGCAATAAGTTGGACTCGTTCCCGGTGGGTGATGGGCTCCGCCAGGGCTGCCCTTTGTCTCCGGTTCTGTTCATAATTTTTATGGACAAGATTTCTAGGCGCAGCCAAGTGGCGGAGGGCTTTCGCTTTGGTGGCCTCAGAATCTCATCTCTGATTTTTGCGGATGATGTGGTTCTGTTGGCCTCATCGGGTGAGAGCCTCCAGCTCGCACTGGAATGGTTCGCAGCCGAGTGTGAAGCAGCGGGAATGAGGATCAGCACTGTAACAGCCACTATGGTGTGGTGTCCCTTTAAGACACCCAAGTCAAGGGTTGATGGTGTCATCAGTGTGTGCCACTGCTCTCTCTCTCGCTCTGGGATTATGAGGACACGTGCCTTCACGCTCGTGCTTAACGAGGGACGGACTTATGTTTTCTTTTCCAGACCCTTTTTTTGTTTTGTTTGCAACGCTTGGGTTGTATGAATGCTGGGCATTTTGTTGTTGAGCCGCAGCCGTTCAGCCGGGCTTTTATACGGTTGCTGAAGAATGCGTATTAAAGAACCACCGTGGATTACTGATACCAGTGTGGGTGTGTATCCTTCCGCCTAGCCTGCTAGGTGTTTTGCCGCCTCTTCTCAACCACACAACACAACCCAACGTTACAAAATGGCGCCCGAACATCTTCTCTTGGACCTCAGTATGCAGTATCTTCGAGCAGCGGATGATTGATAGACTGAAAGGTACATAGCGGCAAAGTAGAGCTAGTAGTAGCCTGCCATACTTCGCGGAGACAGACCAGGCTGGCCTCGACGCTGACGTCCGATTCGCCGGATCACGGAAGTGTGTTTCTACGGCAACGAGTGGAGCCGCCGCAGCGCTGTTTTCGGGATGTATTATCGTCATCTGCCGAACGCCTTTACTGCGACATTTTTGGATTAACGTGGATTCACGCTACTTGGACGCGAGATGGATGCCCTTTCTTCATAGTTTCTGACGTACATGTAAGCGGAGTAAAGCGCACCGGATTTTTTTTTCTTCCTCGCCAGCTGAGCTCACGCTGCAGACTTTGCTTCGTTCGTACGGTCTCTGCAAGTGGGAACTTTTCCACGGGACAAACCTCTATACCGCATCAGGACTGGACAAGTCTGGTGTCCTCTGGAAAATCGCCGAACTGATGTTGTGAGTGTATTTAAAAAAAAAAAGAAAAAAAAAAAGAACGCTGTCTATATTTCAAACTGATTTGCTATTGATTCTCACTGGCTTAACTGTCCTTATTGAAATGCTGTTTTAAGTGCATCTGACTTGAAAAGGTGTTGCTCATACTCAGTTACTCGTAAGTTTGGATCTATTTTACACCTAAATGCTTTTGATCCAGGGTGTTTGCTCCTTCCACCTCCACATTTCAAAGTCAGATAAGACATGTGTAGCTAAACTTCAGAATTCACATGTTTCATATACTTTTGTGTGACCAGAACTGAAGTTGATTTCTGCTTAACTGCTACCTTGTATAGATTTGGGTCTTTGATAAGTGTGTATTATGGCTACTCATCCTGACTTGAATGACATGTGTGATGATATAGACTTTATGTTACACCCCAACCGACTTACTGCCAGACATAGTACTGCTGACCTTGGGCATAAAGTGCAAAGTCTGCAAGCAGAGGTTGATATGCTTCAGCAGTGTCTTCATGACTCTTTGGACCTCCAGAGGAATATTCTGGAGCAGTGGACTCAACAAAAACGACCAGTCCCAAAAGTGCCAGCTGCCCAGATTACTCACCCTTTTCCTCAGGCCTCCTCTACCCCATATGTGCCAGGCCTGCCAACCAGGGAAACGCAACAATCTATCTCAACACCTGGCCCCACGCAGCCCGCCAGAGCCTTGTCCCAATCCCACTCAGATTCACTGGAGCTAATTAATACAACCAGAGTCCTTGCTGCGGCATTGCACCAAGCCAAATTGGAGCCCAAGGTGTTCGCTAATGATGGCAGCCTTCACCCAGAAGAATGGCTGCAGTCTGTTGCTGCTTATAAAACCTCCTTAGACCTAACAGACGCCCAAATCCTCAGAGAGCTGCCACACTTCCTAGCTAAGGAACCAAGAAAGTGGTCTAATGTGCTCATTCCTCACGTATCTACATGGGCTAAGTTTTGTGAACTTTTCAGAACCGTCTTCTTGCCTGCTGACAACCAGGAGCAGATTTTGAGAGGCATCCTGGACTGTTTCCAGCACCCCGAAGAACCTCTGCCAACGTTTGTTGCCCACATGCTCAGTGAATTTAGGAGACTGAGGAACCCACCATCTGAACTGGAGCAAATTGAGCTCATCTGTAACCACGCAGTGGAGAAGTACAGAGTAGCACTGTTCGGAACGCCTGTAAAGTCAGTAATTGATCTAGTGCTGCGTGCCCACGAGCTGCATTCTGTTCTTGGCACTAACCTTTCACGGCCCTCCCGAGCTCAGCCGAAAAACAGAACTGAGGGAGGACCCCGCTGTTTCAAATGTGCCATGCCTGGTGTTACCTCTCGTACGTGCCCTAACTGTTCCACTGATTTTCAGGGAGCTCGACACTCTCCCAGGATGGCTCCGGAGCTTCCCCAAACGCTGTCTCCTGACCAACATCCAGTAACTCAGCCTGCGGATCCAGATGAAACTGGCGGGATCAGGGAGACGAGAGCAACGGGCAGGAGGCCGGGAAACTTCAGGGGGGGGAGAGTGTTTCACAGGGGCAACCCTCCCCCCAACCAATAACTCAGCCCTCATCGTCTTTGTCAAATCAAAGTGTGCCACCAGTGCTCAATCACGTTGAAGATGGAACTTCGCAAGCATCGTGGAACACCCCTCTCAGAGTTAAAGTGAACTTTAATGGGGCGGCTCTGGATGCCACACTAGATACAGGGGCATCTCTTTCAGCAGTAAATGCAGACCTATTATCTGAGAGACACCGAAACCAGTCATTAGAGAATCCGTGGGATTCTCCTCCAATAAGACTGGCCAATGGCACCAACTGCAGTCCATTAGGAATAACCTGGCTGACCATTGGATTTATGGGCAAGCGAGTCTATCAGCGGTTTGTGATAGTGCAGGACCTGTCATCCCCCTTTGTTCTTGGGATGGACTTCATGACTCGCACTTCACTGACAATACATGTCCCAACAAGAACTGTAATTATGGATGATAATCCCCCATGTCTTGATGAACTCTGTGAAAATGGCTTTGTGGAAGCTGATCTTGAGTGTGGAACTATGACCCTGCAGAACACCCCGCAGCTCCATGATAAGGCTGGAGAAGCTAACTTGGATTCTGAGGAACGGGAAGAACTGTTGGAGTTGTTAAATAGTTTTGGTGACCTGTTTGATGGCCAACTTGGTCGCACTTCTCTGGCAGAACATGTCATTGTAACTGGGGATGCAAAGCCTGTTAACTTGCCACCATACCGCACCTCACCAGCTAAAAAGCAAATCATAGAAGAGCAAGTGGAAAAAATGCTACAGGATAACATCATCGAACCTGCATCAGGACCATGGGCAGCCCCCGTGGTCATTGTGAACAAACCCCCCCCGCGAACCACGGTTCTGTGTTGACTTCCGTGGTCTGAATCAGCTGACCGTGAAGGATTCTTACCCACTCCCGCGAGTGGATGAATCACTGGACTTTCTGTCGAGAGGGAAGTTTCTCACAACACTAGACCTCGCTCGAGGTTACTGGCAGGTCCCCATTGCTGAAGAAGCTAAACCAAAGACTGCTTTTATCACGCACTGTGGCCTGTTTCAGTTCAGAGTCCTTCCTTTCGGCCTGTGTAACGCCCCTGCGACTTTTCAGCGGCTTATGAACAATGTTCTAGCTGGCCTGATTTATAAGTCCTGCGCGGTGTATCTAGATGACATTGTTGTCGCATCACCGACCTTTGAGCAACACCTGCTTGACTTAAAAGAGGTCCTTGGTAGGCTTCAGTCTGCTGGCCTCTCTTTAAAGCTGAGCAAATGCCAATTCTGCCTTTCAGAACTCACCTTCCTTGGTTATCGGGTTACGCCGGCTGGCATTCATCCTGACCCTGACAAGGTGAGAGCTGTGACTGACTTCAGAGTGCCGACCACAACAAAGCAGGTGCGACAGTTCCTTGGCCTGACTGGCTACTATCGCCGCTTTGTGCAGGACTATGCCCGCCATGCAGAGCCACTCTTCGCCCTCACTAAAAAGGACGTGCAGTTTCACTGGGATGACAAGTGCCAGGCAGCTGTGGACTTTCTGAAACATTCAATAACCTCAGCGCCGGTCCTCAGGTTCCCAGATTTTTCGCGTCCATTCTTCATTCACACTGATGCATGCGATGCTGGTCTTGGGGCAGCATTAATGCAAAAAGATGAGGATGACAAAGACGTTGCTGTAGCATTTGCTAGCCGGGCTATGCACAAATCGGAAAAGCCCTACTCAACTCCAGAGAAGGAGTGTCTGGCCGTGATCTGGGCCTTGGAACATTTCCGACCCTATGTCGAAGGCTTGCACGTAACCATTTACACCGACCACAGCAGCCTCAAGTGGTTGATGTCTCGACCGAATCCCTCTGGCAGGCTTGCTCGGTGGTCTCTGCGCCTTCAAGACTTTGACTTCAGCATCATCCACAAACCTGGAGAACGTAATAAGGTGCCCGATGCCCTTTCCCGTAATCCTCTTCCTGATGTGGATGCCCCCATTGATCTTCTCCCTCCCTATGCCGTGATTGGGAGCATGGACCTTCGTGCTCTACCTTCTGTGATTGTTTCGGACCGCCTGCATGTTCGTCAGCTGCAGCTTGAGGACCCGGTCACAGGCCCGTTGCTCAATCAACTGGAAACTGACCAACAAACAGGGGAGAATAATCAAGATCTGGAACAGTACATTGTCCATGACAGTCTCCTCTATTTCCTCGACCCAAAGACAAAGTGTGGTCTCCACCCACTCAAGCAGCTTAAACTGTTTGCTCCTACTGCCCTCCGTGGTTATCTGCTCAAATATTACCACGATCATCCCACAGCTGGACACCTGGGCATTGCAAAAACGCTGGCACGCTTGCGTCTCAGATTCTTCTGGCCACACATGAACTCTGACGTGAAAAAGTATGTGGTCTCATGTTGTTCGTGTCAAACCACTAAGCCGAGTCAAAGAAAGACAGCAGGCCTTATGGTCCCTATCCAGCCACAAAGACCATGGGAGTACGCAGGGGTGGACTATGTTGGCCCACTGCCCCGCACACAAAGAGGGAATGCTTATATCCTTGTTTTTGTGGACTATTTCTCAAAATGGGTCGAGGTGAGTGCTGTGAGAGAAGCCACTGCTCAAGTTGCTGCGAACAAGTTCATTACTGACATTTTTGCCCGACATGGTTCTCCCTCCCACCTTATTTCTGATAGGGGAACGCCTTTCGTCAGTGAACTCTTTGAGCATGTTTTGTTGACTCTTGGGACTGAACACAGACTAACAACTGCATACCATCCTCAAACGAATGCAACTGAGCGTGTAAATCGCACTTTGAAAACGGCCATTCGAGCCTATGTTGGGGATAAACACACCTCTTGGGACAAGTATCTTCCCCAGATCTGTTTTGCACTGCGCACTGCGCCTCACGAGAGCACAGGCCTGAGCCCGTCCATGATGCTGTATGGGCGAGAGTTGGACACGCCCTTGGACCTTGTCACTCAACCCTCCTGGGAGGGACTGAGCGACCCGGAAACGTCCCACTCAGATAACCTGAGAGCTTCGCTTCGGGATGCTCATGAACATGCTCGCTTGGTGCTCGGAGAGAGTCATGAAAGGCAAAAGCGCTACTATGATCTGAGACGTCGCACGGTTTCTTATGAAGTTGGGGACCTCGTCAGGGTAAAGTCACACCCAAAATCAGATGCATCGTCCAACTTCTCTGCTAAGTTGGCCCCGCTTTACACGGGTCCCTACCGCATCTCCAAGAGGATGTTGGATGTGAATTACTCTCTCACCACAGTGGACACTGGGGAGAGAGTGGGAGTTTTTCATGTTGCGAACATGCAACTATTCCATACCTGGGACTCAGCTTTGTCTAGCCAGCGTGCGAAGCTAAATGCTACAGCAGCTTTGGATCTCAGTGTCCCGGACAGCAGTTTGCCTCCTGCTCTTTCAGTCCCGGGCCGCATTGACTGTGACGCGGTTGACGCAACTCCCGCGGTCTTTAGCAACGCCACTGCTGAGACTGACGTTGACTGTGCTGACGCTGCCCCGCTTGTCATGGACCAGAACTCTTTCCAAGAGACTGCTGATGTTGCTCTGGAGACAGAGGTTAACAGTTCACCTCCTGCTGCCGATGGGTGTGCTGTTAGAGGTTCTTATGACCTCAGACCAAGACGAGTTCCTAGGGTCACCGCTGACTGGTTGGTCAATAGGTGGACCAACCCTTTTCATACTGACAGATTTAACATAAAGTGACCTTGTTTGCTTTCTGATGTGTTTCATGTGGTCTACTGTTGTCACAGGACCGTTGTTTGAGTTTTCTACGATTCATGTTGGCACTGTTTTCATGTTGTGGTGATATGTTCATGCTTACTGTTGCAATTTTTGGGAAAACGGTGGAAACGCAATGTACCAATAAGAGGGAATTTCATTCTGTCATTGTCCTGGCTATCCTAAGTTTATTTTCTTTCTTTGACATTTATTTGAATGGGCATTCACCATGTGGGACACTGTCATGTATGCCAGTTTGTCAATTTTGGACTGTACATTCCCCTATTTTGTTTTTAACGTCTTATCCTGCTGACCATGTATGGAGGCTGGTTAAGTTTGAACTGTACCTTTGCTGTGTTCGGCTGGGGACAGCCTTTGTTTAACCTGGGGGGAATATGTGACAGCCACTATGGTGTGGTGTCCCTTTAAGACACCCAAGTCGAGGGTTGATGGTGTCATCAGTGTGTGCCACTGCTCTCTCTCTCGCTCTGGGATTATGAGGACACGTGCCTTCACGCTCGTGCTTAACGAGGGACGGACTTATGTTTTCTTTTCCAGACCCTTTTTTTGTTTTGTTTGCAACGCTTGGGTTGTATGAACGCTGGGCATTTTGTTGTTGAGCCGCAGCCGTTCAGCCGGGCTTTTATACGGTTACTGAAGAATGCATATTAAAGAACCACCGTGGATTACTGATACCAGTGTGGGTGTGTATCCTTCCGCCTAGCCTGCTAGGTGTTTTGCCGCCTCTTCTCAACCACACAACACAACCCAACGTTACAGCACCTCCAAATCTGAGGCCATGGTTCTCAGCCGGAAAAGGGTGGAGTGCCCACTCCGGGTCGGGGATGAGTTCCTGCCCCAAGTGGAGGAGTTCAAGTATCTCGGGGTCTTGTTCGCGAGTGATGGGAGAAGGGAGCCGGAGATTGACAGACGGATTGGGGCTGCAGCTGCAGTAATGCGGATGCTGCACTGGTCCGTCGTGGTGAAGAGGGAGCTGAGTGTAAAAGTGAAGCTCTCAATTTACCAGTCGATCTACGTCCCTACCCTCACCTATGGTCACGAGCTGTGGGTAGTGACCGAAAGAACAAGATCGCGGATACAAGCGGCAGAAATGAGCTTCCTCCGAAGGGTGGCTGGCCTCTCCCTTAGAGATAGGGTGAGAAGTTCGGCCATCCGGGAGGGGCTCAGAGTAGAGCAGCTGCTGCTCCACATCGAAAGGAGCCAGCTGAGGTGGTTCAGGCATCTGACAAGGATGCCCCCTGGGCGCCTCCTGGGTGAGGTGTTCCAGGCATGTCCAACTGGGAGGAGGCCCCAGGGCAGACCCAGGACACGCTGGAGAGATTATATCTCTCGGCTTGCCTGGGAACGCCTTGGTATTCCCCCGGATAAGCTGGAGGAGGTGGCTGGGGAGAGGGAGGTCTGGGCCTCTTTGGTTAGGCTGCTGCCCCCGCGACCCGGCCTCGGATAAAGCGGATGAAGATGGATGGATGGATGGATGTATTGATTGCTAATCCTGTCCATCCTGGTCACTCCCAACATGAACATCAGTCCTGCCTACACTCTATTCTTCACCTCTCTTGTGCACTGTCTGTTGCTTTACATGGTTAACCCCAGGTATTTAAACTCATCCAATTTCATTACCTCTACTCCCTGTATCTTCACTATTATAACTGCCTCGCTGTCATTCACATGTACACTCAACAAAAATATAAACGCAACACCTTTGTTACTGCTCCCATTCCCCATGGGATGGACGTAGAGACCTAAAATTCATTCCAGATACACAATATAACCATCCCTCCCAAACAGTGGTCACAAATCAGTCCAAATGTGTGGTAGTGGGCACATCTGCTATATTGAGATAATCCATCCCACCTCACAGGTGTGCCACATCAGGATGCTGATCTGACATCATGAGTAGTGCACAGGTGTACCTCAGACTGCCCACAACAAAAGGCCACCCTGGAATGTGCAGTTTTTTGCGCTATTGGGGGTCTGGGGACCCAGAACCGGTCAGTATCTGGTGTGACCACCATTTGCCTCATGCAGTGCAACACATCGTCGCATGGAGTCTATCAGATTGTCAATTGTGGCCTGTGGAATGTTGGTCCACTCCACTTCAATGGCTGTGCGAGGTTGTTGGATATTCGTGGGAACTGATGCACGCTGTCGTATACGCCGGTCAAGCACATCCCGAACATGCTCAATGGGTGACATGTCCGGTGAGTATGCTGGCCATGCAAGAACTGGGACATTCTCAGCTGCCATCTGCCCTGAACAATGTGAACCATGATTCATCCGTGAAGCGTACACCTCTCCAACGTGCCAGACGCCATCGAATGTGAGCATTTGCCCACACAAGTCTGTTACGGCGACGAGCTGGAGTCAGGTCACCCCGATGAGGACGACGGGCATGCCTTTTGTTGTGGGCAGTCTGAGGTACACCTGTGCACTACTCATGATGTCAGATCAGCATCCTGATGTGGCACACCTGTGAGGTGGGATGGATTATCTCAATATAGCAGATGTGCCCACTACCACACATTTGGACTGATTTGTGACCACTGTTTGGGAGGTATGGTTATATTGTGTATCTGGAAGGAATTTTAGGTCTCTACGTCCATCCCATGGGGAATGGGAGCAGTAACAAAGGTGTTGCGTTTATATTTTTGTTGAGTGTATATTCTGTCTTTCTTCTATTGTCCTTTATTCCTCTTTATACTTCTCCGGGTTCTTTTCTGCAATAGCTGCACTCTAATCTCATAACAGATCACAATGCTGACTGAGAACATCACAGTCCATGCTGTATATATTTTCATTAGTATTCTTAAAGTAAATACTGCAGCTATAGTGGTCAAAGCCATACTAGTCATTCTTTGCTCACTGAATGTCACCTCTTCTTAACTTAGCTTTAGCACATTATTCATATTATGGAAGCTGGGGAATCTTAACAATAAATGAACAACACAGAGATTGAGACTGTTATTCCACCCCAAGCAGGTAGGAGCAGCTCTTTATTGAACACTTTACTTTGCTACACTGTGCTTCAGAGGGTCAATAACCCCGCATATAAACTCACTCATGGTGTAACATCTCTTTGTATCAAAACAACAACTATCAGTGAATTTACAGGAACATTAACAGGAACGTTAATGTTAACAGGAATGTTCATAAGAGTTACGTAGCCATAACAAATGCAAATACACAGTTTAAACGTCTTAAATGGCAACACATGTTCCCTAGGCATGATGGGAAAGAACTAGCCACTTCCAACATGCCACAATATTATCATGCTACTGCTTTAATTTTAGCAACTAGTAGTTACTACTAGGGCTGTGCGATATGACCATAATCTCATATCCCGATACAAGACATCTATTGTCCCAATAACGATATAAATCACAAAAATGTAACATTTTCTGTAAATTCTGTGAATCTTGGGCAGCTCGACTTGTCTGAAGTGTTTCCAGCTGGGTGTCGTGTACCTGGAGTCAAGTTTTTTAACTGATGCATGAAACGATACATTTTAGACATAAGTTGTAACGGCCGCCGTTTCTTTGTGAGTATTTATTACACGGCGTGCTGCGGGGAAAAGCCTGTTCTAACGTTTGACTCTAAGGTTTATTTTTTAGCACCTGACGGCTCTTTTTTGCTTCTCATCCGTAAATATTCTGCATACTCTTTCACGTGATTCAGTTTATTTTGAAAAGTCTCAACAGGATCTTGAGCTTTATTGTGAAAGGTTTATGTGGAAAATAAGCGGACACGCGAG
This sequence comes from Maylandia zebra, assembly GCF_041146795.1. NCBI lineage: Eukaryota > Metazoa > Chordata > Actinopteri > Cichliformes > Cichlidae > Maylandia > Maylandia zebra. The sequence continues at coordinate 38,604,189 of NC_135173.1, read as the reverse complement.
GGTTTTACCGTCGTTGTTGCTAACGACAACGCATAAAAACAGGCGATTGTCCATCTGTAGTGTGGTTATATTAAACATAAGAGAAAGAGAGAACTTTAAGAAATTAATATAGCCACTACAGTGACCATCAAAATGATGAAAAAATATTGCTGCAAACAGTTTATTTTGCGACACCACGAAACAAACGATAGCGTAAAATGAAACGATATATATCGTTATATCGAACAGCCCTAGTTACTACTACTTTGTACATCACCCTTATTCTTGAGACGTATTACCTCTCCACTTCTCCAATCCACAGGCATCTTCGTATTGTGTTTAAAAAATCTGATTAAAAGTCCACTACCCTAGACATCTCCATACTTCCACAGATATGCTACATACGTTAACAAGACCAATTATAAACTTGTATAGGCTGCACAATCAGTTCCCCATCCCCTTCTCAAAGTAATTTTTGATTATTTCAGTCTGTATATAACCACATATTATTGTAACTTTACATTAAACACAGGATAGAAAGTATGTTGACTGTACGGAAGCCCATTTCTGCCACAAAAAAAAAAAAAAGTATCCATAACTCTAAAATTCAAGTTATCTTTATTGAAATTTTGAGTTATTTTCTCAAAATTTGTTCTCAAAAGACAACAGCTATAATGCTACAGCTAAACTACCAGTATTACAGCCTGTCATAAATGCACAAATTGCTGAGTATTTTCAGCGTGGCTTCACAAATGATGAAATCCTTGTGTTATTAGCTGAATCACATGGTGTTACTATCAGCAAACATACTCTCGAAAGCGCCAATTTGTTACAATCCGGTTTTGAGTGCGCATTCCTCTGGGTAACAAGAAAATGATGTCATTCACGTAGATTACTAGCAAACTCGAAATTTTGAGAAAGATAACTCGAAATTTCAAGTTATCTTTTTTTGGTTTAGTGGCGGAAATGGGCTTCGACTGTGATACAATTAATAGAAAATACATATATTTAAAAAAGGGAAAAAAAGATTTCCAGTCAGATCACAAAGGTGTAACAAGTATCCTTATTAAAACTGGATGTCATGCTGAAGCCATTGATCACATTCACCCATGCTATGAAGTCAAACTTGTGAAAGTTCCCATTCCTGTTTTCTCCTCAGATGATAAACTGAGCTGAGGACAAACAGAATGGAGCCTGAATCAATACCTCCATTTACAACATGAAAATAACCTGGGGAGAGAGAGGGTGAGGAAAAACAAACCGATAATCTTCCAACTGTCATTCCCCTTGTGCAAGGGGAAATCAATCACTTGTTGAACTCCATACAGTGTGCACCTTGGAAACTACAATCTTTCATCACAATACGTACAGTTGTGGTCAAAAGTTTACATACACTTGTAAAGAATATAATATAATGGCTCTACCGAGTGTCCCGTTATTTCTAAAACTCTGATTTTTCTCTGATAGAGTGATTGGAACAGATACTTCTTTGTCACAAAAAACATTCATGAAGTTTGGTTCTTTAATGACTTTATTATGGGTTAACAGAAAAAAGTGATCACATCTGCTGGGTCAAAAATATACATACAGCAGTGCTAATATTTGGTTACATGTCCCTTAGCCATTTTCACTTCAATTAGGTGCTTTTGGTAGCCATCCACAAGCTTCTGGTTGAATCTTTGACCACTCCTCTTGACAGAATTGGTGCAGTTCAGTTAAATTTGATGGCTTTCTGACATGGACTTGTTTCTTCAGCATTGTCCACATGTTTTCAATGGGGTTTAAGTCAGGACTTTGGGAAGGCCATTCTAAAACCCTTATTCTAGCCTGATTTAGCCATTCCTTTACCACTTTTGATGTGTGTTTGGGGTCATTGTCCTGTTGGAACACCCAACTGCGCCCAAGACCCAACCTTCATGCTGATCATTTTAGGCTATGTTGAAGAATGTGAAGGTAATCCTCCTTCTTCATTATCCCATTTACTCTCTGTAAAGCACCAATTCCATTGGCAGCAAAACAGCCCCACAGCATAATACTCCCACCACCATGCTTTATTGTAGGCATGGTGTTCTTGGGGTCAAAGGCCTCACCTTTTCTCCTCCAAACATATCGCTGGGCATTGTGGCCAAAAAGCTCGATTTTTGTTTAGTCTGACCACAGAACTTTCCTCCAGAAGGTCTTATCTTTGTCCATGTGATCAGCAGTAAACTTCAGTCGAGCCTTAAGGTGCCGCTTTTGGAGCAAGGGCTTCCTTCTTGCACGGCAGCCTCTCAGTCCATGGAGGCGCAAAACAATTGTTTGCACTGTTGCTCTTGGGACATGCAGCTGCTTTGAAATGGCCCCAAGTGACTTTCCTGACTTGTTCAAGTCAATAATTCACTTTTTCAGATCCATGCTGAGCTCCTTTGACTTTCCCATTGTAGCATTTGTGGGCGTTTGTATCCAATGAGCCCTATTTAACTGGTCTAAGAGAAGTCACAAACTGTCGTCACTCATAATCACTCACAAGAAGTTAAGAGGCCATGCTATGAAGCTCAGTTCACTGACAACTTTCTAAGTCACCAAAATTGCTAATTCATGTTGCTGTATGTATATTTTTGACCCAGCAGATGTGATCACTTTTTTCTGTTAACCCATAATAAAGTCATTAAAGAACCAAACTTCATGAATGTTTTTTTGTGACAAAGAAGTATCTGTCCCAATCACTCTATCAGAGGAAAATCAGAGTTTTAGAAATAACGGGACACTCGGTAGAGCCATTATGTTATATTGTTTACAAGTGTATGTAAACTTTTGACCAAAACTGTACATGCTGAGTGGCTTATGATGGTCAACAAACAACACATACAAAAACTTTCTTTGCTGCCTTCCTCTTGATTGACTCATTGAAATTCAACTTTTCAGAAAGTACAGGAACCAAATGAAAACAAATGCATCTTTCCTTTTCATGCTCGAACAACCCTATAAAAAGGTTTTCAGTAAGTGAAAAAATAGAGCTTTCATTTGTTTATTATGTATCTTTGCTGATTGCTTTATTTGAAAAACTAGAAATAATAAAAAATAAAAATAATGACAATAAAATGGGGGGAAAATGATTCAATCTGGATTTTAAAGAAATGGAAAAGGGTGTTCATCGAGACATGGAACCATTCTGCAGTTCATTTTCTATCGTTTCTCTTCTGAACTTAAAAGACATCAATTGGTCTGGTGTATAATCAACAATGCATTTCTCTCACCCTGAATCATAACCTGTTTAAATGTCTTTTCTATTCTGCATTGGGTCATAATTTAGAAAAGGAGTGATATGTTGCATGGGCTAAGGCTTAAAAGGAACAGATAAGCTCTTTGGAATCATAAACTCCTTAGATAAATGTTTTCTGTGGTCATACTTTTTTTTCATCTTTTATTTATTTATTTATTTACTTTTCCCCCAAACATAGCATTGGCTTCCCTTTTGAGAGCCAGTGGCTACACCCATCTTTTATATAGAGTCTCTTAGTGTTTCTCCTAGTTGTATGACAGTTTTATTTCCATTAGCAGCTAACCTGTTATAAGAGTTGAAGAAAGTGGGGGCTCAGACTGCAAAGGAGCAGAAAAGCCCAAAATAAATGGGAAATGTTGCACAAAAATAGGTCACTATTTATCTTTTGAATAATGTATATTTTTTAAACTATAATTTGCATATTCCTAATTGTTTTCATTGGACCTGAATTATAAGAAGCAAAGTCTGTTTGACGTGGAGGAGATTGACTCTTGCATTGTTGTTGCTATAGTTTACTTACATGCTGTGCTCAGTGCCTTGTCAATCTATTTGTCACATAGTGTTTGTGTTACATAGACTGACAACCACATGTGCTTAACTATTCCAGCTTAGAAGATGTGGTTTAAGCTAATATTTGCATGATGAGACTATATCTATATGACAGGATAGAGGCAATGTTTTATTTAAACGTGATATTTATTGCCTCTATCTTTTTTCTTTTTTCGATGTAGCAATTAACTAATCCAAGATAATTTTTCATATAGCTAATGTTATCGTACTTTTGTGTTGTTACTTCTATACCTATAACAATCTTTGAGAAGTTTGTTATAGCTATCTGCCTGAATTTTAATTCTTTCTTTTGTCTTTTGTCTGGTCTCTTTAGGAGTCACCACAGCAGATCATCTGCCTCCATCGCACCCTATACTGGGCAGACTGATCTGTCACACCAACACTGTGCAGACCTGTGCAGTCCAGACCTTTGTCACTTTGCAACAATAGATTCAAAATATAACTTTTTACCACTGTAATCAACATGCTTTGAAATGCATGACTTTTACCCTGAAGTGAAGCTGTCTGTCTCAGTTTGACAATGCATGCTGATAGTATTACACATAATTTAGTGATGTGTGAAAAGACAGTGAAAGCTTTTACGCAATTTAGGCAGCACTACTACTGAAGAGCAGGTGTACTCATGTCAATAAATATTTTAATTAGCACAAGTTCGACAATATAGATATCACAGATATATCTTTGTGGCACTCCAAAACTGTTTTAGCCAGCACTAAAGAAAAACCACATGTGCTAAAAAGAAAAAAGCTTGAGAATAAAAATTCAAGCACTGTGCTGTTGTGTGTTTAATCAAACGTATAGCACCGCATAAACTGTCATGGTCCTGGGCCATGTTGGCCCAGTGTTCTTAGTTTTCTTGTATGTTTGTATTTTGTTCCTTATTTAGGCCATGTTTTCTGAGTTGCCCTGTTGTGTTGTTCCCTAAGTGTTTTCCCTTCATGGCTTTTACCCCCTGTGTGCCCCTCTGTGTATCTGTGAGCCCTCGTCTCTCCTTATGTTTTATTCCATGTTTCCCCTGCCCATTATGTCCAAGTTCTCCCCGTGCTCTCTCTCTCCCCCCTGTGTGCCCTGTGTATTTATGAGCCCTCGTCTCCCTTTGTGGTTGTTTCATGTTTCCCCAGCCCGTTATGTCTGTGTTTTCCCCGTGCTCTCTCTCCTCCTGTCTGAACCTCTGTGCACTTCCTGTTTACTTTGTGACTCTCACGCCCGTACATGTCATGTTCAGTTCACCCCGCCCTGTCTCGTTATGATTATCAGTGTCACCTGTGTTCCCCGTGTGTTCCCACTTTCCTCGTTTACCCTCTGTGTATTTCTGTCTGCGTCTCCCTCTGTTCGGCGTGACGTCGTCCCTCATGCTGTGTGTGGATCTCCCTGTGTCTCCCTGTGAGTTCTTAGTTTATGGTTTCCCAGTTTAGTCTAGTTTGTATGTTTGTTCTCCCAGCAAATAAAGCTGTGTTTTGAGTTCACCTCCCCGAGTCTGTGAGTCCTGCATTTTGGGTCCAACTCCTGCCTGCCGCACAGCGATTCCTGACAGTACGACGTCACCACAACATGGACCCAGCGGATTCATCCCGGGAACATGACCTCTCCCGCATCCACCGCCTGATCGAGCGGGTTTCCCTCACTAAGGACGCTAAGACCATGGCAGTTGGGATTAACGCTATAGAAGCGATCCTGGAGGGGAATCCTCATTTGCGCACACTAAAGGGATTTATGGGCTTCATGGACCAGCTGCATGAAGCCCAGGAGGTGCTACAGGCTCGGGAGCTTGCAGCCTTTGTCCGCGCCCAGTATTCTTCGCCGAAGCCGCCGCATCGGCCGCAACACAAGGAGCTCTCCGCGGAGTCGGCCGCCGTACAGCAGCAATTGCAACAGGGGAAAGGCGTTTCTGCACCGCGGCCACAGAGCTCCACTTCTTGCCGCTCAGGGCTTAATTCACCTGCCTCCTGCTTGGCGGCGATGTGGTCGCAGGACCAGGACGTCTTTTCTCCATCGTCACCAGTTTCTCCTGTCGCCTCAGCCCCTGCCGCCAGGAGGAAGCGGCGCCACCGCCGTCATTCCTCACTACAACCGGAGCCCAATCACTCGTCAGAACAGCAGGCAATGAGTAGTGAGGTGAAGGCGGTTTGTTCCATGGACATTCACCCCGGCCCAGTAGAAAGAAAAGACTCCCTGACTAATTATGTTGATGCTTTTTCCGCTGAAGAATCAGAATGCATGGGCAAAACTCTGATTGTGCACCCTCTGTTGGAGCCTGCTAAGAACTCTTCTGTCGATACAGAGTTAACCCTGGACAGTTTGAATTCAGTTTTGACATGTACTGCTGAATCTATGAATGACGCTGTGGGTTCGCAACCCAAGAATGGGGAGGGGGACTTAACGGGCTGTTTCTGCCCTGTTCTCTTAGAGCAGAGAAGCCTAAGCAGAACTGTTTCTTCTGAACTCATTCAGCTAGTTAAACCGAGCCCTAGAGGCTCAGGGGAGCCTATACCACCCCCTGCATCACGCTCACTACAAACACCTCCTCAACCGTTAGCCCATTCAGCAGCCCAGCTCGCTGTTCAGCTGCCCTCAGCTCAGTCAGCTGCCCAGTTAGCTACTCCATTACCTGCAGCTCAATCATCTGCTCCTTCACTAGTTTCATTCTCACCACAACGGTCACTTCAGTCTTTCTCAACCCAGTCTCCTGCTGAGCAGCCAACTTTTCTCACTCGTATTAAGCAGGAAAACATGCTCAACAGGACTGTTTTCGTCCCTCGAAAGCTGGCCCGATTAGAGACATTTACTACCTCCAGGGCCTCCCCAGAGTCCGAGTTTCAACCCGCAGTTGACTCTGGACCCCTGGGGGCTAAGGAGTCAGCCGAGGACTGCACCCAACTGTTGCCTCCTGAGCCTAACCTATGTGTTGCTCAGCCCCAGTCAGCATCAACGCTGCCAGAGGCCCGTGCGCCTGCTGGTCCTGCTCTGTCCCTGCCAGAGGCCCGTGCGCCTGCTAGTCCTGCTCTGCGTTTTCCAGAGGTCCCCGGGCCTGCTGGTTCTGAAACTGTTTTTGCTGGGGGGCCCGAGGAGCCCGTCCAGCCTTCTGCTTCGTCAGCTGGGGGGCCCGAGGAGCCCGTCCAGCACCATGCCTCGTCTGCTGGAGGGCCCGAGGAGCCCATCCAGCACCATGCCACGTCTGCTGGAGGGCCCGAGGAGCCCGTTCAGCTTCCTTCCACGTCAGCTGTACAGGCTGGGAAGCAGCCTCCTAGGAATGGCGTGAGCTTTCTCTCCGCCTCGGACTGCTTTCTGCTTCAGCCGTCTCTTCCGGCTGGAGGGCCCGAGGAGCCCATCCGGCCTCAAGCCACGTCCGCTGGAGGGTCCGAGGGGCCCGTTCAGCCACCCGTCTCCGCTGGGGGGTCCGAGGGGCCCGTTCAGCCACCTGTCTCCGCTGGAGGGTCCGAGGGGCCCGTTCAGCCTCCTGTCTCCGCTGGAGGGTCCGAGGGGCCCGTTCAGCCTCACGCCGCATCAGCTGGAGGGCCCGAGGAGCCTGTCCAGCCGCCACCTGCGACCGCCTCGTCGACGCCTGGTCCAGCCTCTGCCTGTGCTTCTGCTACGCCTGGGCCAGCCTCTGCCTGTGCTTCTGCTACGCCTGGTCCGGTCTCAGCCTCTGCTTCTGCTACGCCTGGTCCGGTCTCAGCCTCTGCTTCTGGTCCAGCTTTGGCTTCTGCTTCTGCTCCGCCTGGCCCAGCTTCGGCTTCAGCCTGTGCTCCCCCTGGTCCAGCCTCAGCCTCTGCAGCTCCGCCTGGTCCTGCCTCGTCTGGTCCTGCCTCGTCTGGTCCTGCCTCGACTGGTCCTGTGCCCACCAGGCCTTGGCCAGCATGCCTGAGACTGGAGGGCCGCCGCTGCCTTCCGCGCGGTCGGCCCCCTGAACTGCTCCGTCGTCTCCTTCGCCGCCGCCGTTGCCTTCCGCGCGGTCGGCCCCCTGAACTGCTCCGTCGTCGTCCCCCCCTTCGTCATCGCCGCTGCCTTCTGCACGGCCGGCCTCCGGGCCAACTCTGTCACCTGTGCCACCCGCCTGGTCGCCCCCCCGACCGTGTGGCCCGTGAACTCTTGTGCCTGTGGGCTCTGGGTCGGCCCCCTGAACCTTATTTGGACTATAGTCATGTGCTCCTGTGTTTTCTGTTGTTTGTTTTTGTTTCCTGTTCTGGTCCCTCCGTCCTGGTCCCCCGCCTCCCGCCCTGGGTGGGTTGTTTTCTGTTTTTGTTTTTTCGGGTTTGGGCTGTCGGGAGCCAGCCCTTGAGGGGGGGGTACTGTCATGGTCCTGGGCCATGTTGGCCCAGTGTTCTTAGTTTTCTTGTATGTTTGTATTTTGTTCCTTATTTAGGCCATGTTTTCTGAGTTGCCCTGTTGTGTTGTTCCCTAAGTGTTTTCCCTTCATGGCTTTTACCCCCTGTGTGCCCCTCTGTGTATCTGTGAGCCCTCGTCTCTCCTTATGTTTTATTCCATGTTTCCCCTGCCCATTATGTCCAAGTTCTCCCCGTGCTCTCTCTCTCCCCCCTGTGTGCCCTGTGTATTTATGAGCCCTCGTCTCCCTTTGTGGTTGTTTCATGTTTCCCCAGCCCGTTATGTCTGTGTTTTCCCCGTGCTCTCTCTCCTCCTGTCTGAACCTCTGTGCACTTCCTGTTTACTTTGTGACTCTCACGCCCGTACATGTCATGTTCAGTTCACCCCGCCCTGTCTCGTTATGATTATCAGTGTCACCTGTGTTCCCCGTGTGTTCCCACTTTCCTCGTTTACCCTCTGTGTATTTCTGTCTGCGTCTCCCTCTGTTCGGCGTGACGTCGTCCCTCATGCTGTGTGTGGATCTCCCTGTGTCTCCCTGTGAGTTCTTAGTTTATGGTTTCCCAGTTTAGTCTAGTTTGTATGTTTGTTCTCCCAGCAAATAAAGCTGTGTTTTGAGTTCACCTCCCCGAGTCTGTGAGTCCTGCATTTTGGGTCCAACTCCTGCCTGCCGCACAGCGATTCCTGACATAAACTTAGCTATGACCTCTCTGACTTCGAGCAGCCAGCTCTTCTCTTATCCACGACTACTATATTTTATACATACACACCATACCAGCCCAGTAATGCTGCACTGTTCTGTCTGGGTCCAACTTTTATATTGTTCATGATCTGTGCTCTCTGCCAGAAACCACCTTAGTTACAATCCAAGCTCTCCCAGTGGATTTATCAATTTTAATATACAGCATTGCTACTGTTTTACGACTTTACATTGTGTCGAATGCCATATTTAAATACCAGTGCAGGTCCATTTAGGATGGACATGGGTAGAATCTCTGAGCTGTTCCTACTCTACTAACATGTTTCTAACATTATACATTCCCTCCTGATCCAGCATAAGAATGCATTAGATGTGTATTGTGACTTTATTAACTTATGTTTTATTATGCTGAGCTTCAACCTGAAGTTTGAACCTATAACTTTTCACCTTAGACTTCTAGTTTACTAATAAAGACACTGAACCCCATCATTTTCATGCCGTGTGATGCATGGTTTATGTGAATGTCGTTGTGTTTTATGCTCTTCAGTGTACAAGTCATTGCATAAGAAAGCATCACATCTCAATGTTACCCTCTGCCCCATGACTCAGAGTTGCCCGGTATCAAGACTTTAGCTTGAGGGCCAATGTCATCTTCAGTGCCAGAAGAATAGATGTGGCATGCCAGCTTCATACACCTCCCACTCACCATGCTTCACTAGTATCTCATCCTACTGTAACTTCCCTACGAGTAATGACCATGCTCCTGTCTGGTCCATGTATGTATGCACACGTGTACATGCCCACACACACAGAAAGAGACAGACAGGGGAGACAGTGTGAATGTAAAGCTGTTGAAATCAGTGTTCTTTCTTTACGCAGCAGTCAGATTTCGGAGACAATTGCAGATAACAAATAGTACAAAGGGAATGTAAGCTGACAGACTTTTACTTTTTTTTTCAATTTTAAGTTCAGTTTTATCATCTTTCAGTAATATAGAACTTAAATCGATCAGTACTCTTCACAGAGGTAAAAAACAAAAAAAAAAGGAAAAAATCTCTTAGGAATATTATTTCTTTACTACATTATTTTGTATTTAATGTCTTGTATTTAGATCACCAGTGTGTTTCAAATTTGTCTTTACTACTAAATAATATGAATATTAACTTAGAGCAATAGACGGTGCACAAGAGAGGTGAAGAAAAGAGCTCAAGCTGAGCGTAGGGGCAGAGACTGTGTCAGTAGTGTCAGTAGTGATTTGTGAAAAAAAAAAGGATAGAAGCAAGGGTAAAAGGCAAGATTTACAAGATGGTACTGCGACCTGTTATATGGAGACCGTGCCACTGACAAAAAGACAAAAAGGCCAAGCTGGAGGTGGCAGAGCTGAAGAATCTAAGATTGGGAGTGACCATGATGGACAGGATTAGATTTGAGTACCTCATAGGGACAGCTCAGGTTGGAGACAAACTCATAGACTCTAGACAGTGAATGTATTGGATGAAGTTTGTTGAATATGGAGCTGCCAGGGAAGAGGAAATGATCAAGACCACAGAGAAGATTTACGTAGTGTTGATGGTTGATCCCCTAAAAGAAAAAGAATAGCATCAATAGCATGATCAAAATGAGATTTCACACTTTTTCTCGGATCTCAGCCTGTCAACAATGCAATACCCCTATATGACTATGGCTTTGACTAGGATCCTGCAACTTGAACAGTTGATTACAACTGACTTACTACAGACATCTTTAAAAATTTGTTGACTGAATAAAATGTCAGTTCAGGCAGTCTGTTCAAATGGACATTCACTGAGCAAAACCCAACTGTTGCCGTGTTGATATACTGCAAAACTCAGTGATTTATTATTAAATACATGTAGATTTCTCAGATTTCTACAGAAGCATACATATGTTACTGCTGGTATTTACTGAACAAACACACAGCCTTTTTTGCTTCCATTATATTCTCTTTTAAAAAAGTTTGAGATATGAACTCCTGGTGTACTGGGATGAGGAAAAACTGGAATGAGGAAAATAGTTCACTATGGTCGAGATGTTAAAATTAGGTGCAGCTTGGCAAAAAGAAAGTTGATAAAATAATGTGAGGTTGTGATAAGTTATTTCCTTCAAACAAATGTTAGACCCTTTACAAAACTGTTTTAGTTGCTCCATGTCTGCCATGGCCATGAGAGGTTCTATTAATTTTTCAGCCACTTTGTAAATAAAATAATTTAGCTGTTCAATATATTTTTTCCTAAAAAGACAGCTCATCAAGACAAATAACTCACAAAACACTTAAATAAAGTTAAATACATAATTCTAAACTTACATTCAGAATTAGATTTGATGAATATTATGAATTTATACAGCATGTTAGAGTGACACACAAACGGCAGCAATACCGGCAGCAGGAAGTGCTGTTTATACTTGTATTTGTGCTATTCTCTTATACTCACACATTCCAGCCAAAATTATACCAAAGTATGCCTAAATATAACTTAATCACTTTCTGCTTTCTTGTTGCTAGCCAGCATTTATGTATGCCACTCACATCCAGAATGGGCATAATTGCTAACAACAGTTGTGAAATATTCTGAACGCAGTCTAAATAAACTACTGAGCAGTAGACCTTCCTCCACAGCTTCCAGGCATTTTCTCCCTTTTTTATGGTCAGTCTGTGTTTATATGTATTATGTTCTTATAACCTGTCATTCACACCAACCACTGTTTTAAATAAAATGTATAATAGGCTCTGTGTCAGTGATCTTCCTGCTCTTGCTCAGTTCATGTTTCACCCACTTACATCCCCATTAAGCCTTTTCTACCTGGTACTCTGTATCGAACTGACTTCAAATGTCAAACTAGGTAAAATCTCCTTTGGGAACAAGGAGAACTTCTTTGACAGTGACAGTAGAGAAAGCATTTTGAAACTGAGGGAAGTTAAATGTCATCATGAATATATGAATGTACCCTGAGTGCTTTCATCAGTCCATCAATCTCCTGCTCGTTTTTGACGCTGTTTGACGCACTGCTTGTTGTGTCTCTTGTCACAGTAATAATCATTTTTGTCTGTTTTCCTCATTGCAGTGTCATATGCAGGTTGTCCTATTTCTTTCTAGTAATGTCTTATTTACCTTGTATATGGATGCACCTTAAGGTGAAATAAACCGATAAACCTAAACAAATGTAGTGAATTGAATCATGCCAGAAATGTGAACGTTGAAGTATTCATTTCTTATATCAGATTAACAATTACAAGCTGCAATTACAAGTTTCTTTAAAGTAATCATTTGCATTGTGCTAGGTAGTACCTTAGAGAATGTCGAGTCCATTGAAATTAGAATTAAAAATACACTGGCTTGCATTTACAATTCAATTTATAATGTCATATTTTGCCAAACTACTACCCACACTGTTGTACTTAGGCCATGTGAAGACTTTTAAAGCTCTAAATAGAGAGAGATTGGAGACTTGATCATGTTTATTAAGTTTGCTTGGCTTCATGTGCAGAATCGTGCTATGTAGCAGCCTACAGGAATGGTGTAGCATGAAGCTGAGTAGATGTGAAATGTGGGCACAAGCTGTGGGCGAGATCCACTTCCTCTGTCTCCGTAGAGATGACAGGGAGACAGGAAGGCCCTCTGCACACTAGCCCATCACTAATTCAAGATGGCAGCCACAGTCAGAAGAGCTGGCATCTAATGATAATGTGTCTGAGGAGGTCAGTGCTGGTGACAACAGTGCAAAACATCTGTTTGTAGCTACTATGCAAAATACCTTGTATCATTTTCTGCTTGGTGGAACTTTGTCCTCTGCCATCTGTCCATAATCTAACATTTATCAGTCATACACATTTCTGAAAAAAACAAACAGAAATCGACCATCTGCTTATGAGAAAAGGTCATTTACTTTTACTTCTTCTTCGTGACAATAGTTTTTTCACTGCAGTAGCGACTTTAACTGCTAATGCCAAAAGAATAAGAAAAATAAAAAAGTAAAAAAAAATCTGTCACTTAAAACATGCTTTTTTCATGTTTTAAGTGGCATATTTCATAGTGGCATTGACTCACTATGTAATAAACACAGTTCAGTGATAGCAATCACTTTGTCGCTGAGTGGTGAAGGAGAAAGACGGGTGTTGTTAAAGGGTTGGGACATCAAAGTAAGTGTTTGACAGATCTTCAAACTGTGTGTGGAACTATTTCCCCCCGAAAGCCTTTGCAGTACTGAAACTGGAACTTTTTGCAGCTTTTCAAAATTGGGTCTCTGTGTGTGTATGTATGTTGGTGTGTGTGGAGGCTGGTGGTGTTCTCATGAATGTTTTTTCAGGTGACAACATCAAAAAGTATTTAAAGATGATATCAGAATGTGTTAATGGCATTTGCAACCTGTCCATAAACCTATAGGATGTTGTTTGGGGGGAGTTGGCATGTCTGGGCTCAGTGGAGACAACATTATTCACTCATAATTAATACACTGGGCGAAAATAAACATGGCATTGTCTTGATCTGCTCATTCTCACATGTATCATACAGAAGCAGATTGCACTACTGTTTCCTTACAATACAAAATCCTTCAAGGAAATTGCTGCTGCAATTTGGCGCTATATAAATTTGATTGAACTGAACTGACACCCGACCATTACCTGTCTATTCTCAGATGACCACAGTCAGACATCACAGGTCTTCAACCTGTCTACTCCGTTTTACAAAGCCTGCTTAATTTCTGATTACACACTGCATTATATATTTACAATCTCAAATGAATCTTCATGTATTATTTACTGGTACCCTAATAAACCCACATCACAGCTTTTCAATTGCATAGCAACAGATTACAAAAAGGAGTTACATGGGCAGGATGACTGACAAACAAAAAAGGTAGATACAATTTCCTGTAACTGGGATGTAGCTAAAATGGTTAAGCAGTATAAAATTAACATTTCTGAACTGCAGGTATATGAAGATAGAGACTTGAACTGGAATGAATTCAGGAAATGCGAGGGCAGGATTCAGTTGCATAGCAGCTGCTGGGAAGTGTAACGTTCTGAGTGTGACACCCTGCAGTGAACCTGGCTCATCGTGGACCTGTGTTCAAGGATAGGGTGTCTACTTTTATAAATGGGCTTTTTCACTCTCACTTCTGCACTGCCAACTGTTCTCCCTGAACTCTACTCGTCTTTGTCTCCTGACTTCAAAAGCCTAGTTTTCTCAATAAGACAAGATCAGTCAGTGTATGAGTTGCTTTGATCTTTATGTGATTCCTGTAGGAAATAAAGCTTGGCACTCACACTGCCTATCAGCATGTCAGAGAAGTGTATATTTATGTGCTTGACCTTAATAGCTGTGATTGGATACCCTCCATTTAGCCCTCTTCCAGCATCCTGTCAATAAGTCGAGAGTGAAAAGATAATGGTTTGACTGTTTCAGTCCAAAGAGGCCCACCACTGGGAATAGAGGAATGGAAACACTCTGTGAGTGACACATCTTTTACAAATCCTTTTAGTCAAAAAGCGCTTTAACATGAGTCATCAGAGTATGTGACGGCCTCAGTCGATATTGAGCCAACATATTTCACCTCTAACTGGTGGAGCCTTGTTTTGTGATGCTATTCTTGTTATTAAGCCCACAGAAATAAGGAGAGAGAGAAAGAATGGAACACAAGAGGCACTGACTTGACTTGGACTGTTTTCTCTTTGGTAATCCAAAAACAGGGAACAACAGAAAAACCTGATTTGATCCATGCTAAATGAAGGTTTGAGGTCTTTAACTGCTTTTATTGGTTTAATTTGATATAATGTCAACTTGGATACGTATCACATCCTTTCAGCTTTCATAAGCTTTTGCTCATTCTTGTTGATTCCATGTACTGATACTGTATGTATTGCATTTTGAACTCATTTTATTATTATTTTTTTTCAAATGTTCTATCTGAAATTGAAAAGGACCAATCTTAAAATTATTATAAGTTGTATCCTGCCTCACACAAACTTTCATAAAGCGCAGTTCCACTCTTATTAAATTGGATAGAATTTATGTGAATATATCTTGAAGGCAAAGTTGCAGTTGACTGGCTAATTTAAGCGCAAAATGTCAATTTCAGAACTATTAATGGAAAAGCTTCATTCACCCTTTTTGAGCTATGCTTAATCTAATTTTTAAACAAGAGAGCATGATAAAAGAACTGCCGGCAAACACCTTTTCTAAAAGGAATGTTTATGTTCAGACATGTGAATTGCTGAGTGCAACCACAGAAATTTATGGTTCACTGTCATTTCATTTCCATTACAGCTGCCTGCTGTGACTAGCATTTGTGGAAAATATTGTTAAAGAAAATTGGATCTGAAATTTAGTGTCAGGACCCTGAATCAGAAGTGTGTTTCTTGATGTTGATGAGCAACAAGACTTGCAAGAGAGAGAAAAGGAGACACAGGGGTATGTCTCACAAGGATACATTTTCTGTCCACTCCTCCTTTGTCTTTTTATTCATATCCTCTCCTTATTTCCCTCAAATGTACACAGTTCTTTGCTTTACAGAGAAGAATAAAAGAGCAAGGCAGAGATAGGAGGCCAAATAGCAACATTTTTATCTGTGTTGTGCTGACTCGGCTGGACTCTCCCTCTGAGAGGCTGATGAGGAGGAATGGCCTTGTGGAGGAACCATCCGGGTGCATCCATAGCTGTCATCATCATCTGAATCCAGGACTGCTGAATCTGCAGCTTTGGCCCCCTGCATGGATGGGAAATGACCTGTCTATGTTCGCCTGACACCCTCTTCTTTTACGATGAAACTTCTCATCCTGCTCACACAAAAACACACATCTCAACGCAGACTTGTCAACGTGGGTCGGCAAGTTCTTTTTAATGCAATCACTGGCGTGTCATGCCTTAAGACTTTATCTTAATTTTTCATCCATGCCTTTAGTCCGTGACAGCTCCCAACTTCCCTAAGGAGGGAAGTGTGTATCTTTTTACACATATCTACAAAAAAATAAAAATAAAAATTCTGTGTGCATACAATCTCTGGACCACTGACAGTCTTGTTCTATACTCTGCTATACAGTTCTCAGCATAGTTTAGCACTATATTCCCTTTCTCATGATAAAACCACTAATCAGCTTAAAAATATAAGCCATTCACGTGGCTGTTAGCCTAACCTCATCAGACATTATGCACACTAGGATTTGTTACAGTATGTACCAGCTAAATAACATCCAGCATTGCGTGCTTGACAATGATTTTTTCAATCGTCACATTTCTAATCTAATGCCTGTTTGGCTGTTCGGACTTCGTTCAACACCAGCATTCAACATGAGTAAACTGTGCATTGACACTGCTGCTGGTAGAACCTCACAAATTTGTTCATAGTCAAACTCAGTCCATCATATAGTGACATAGTATGTTTTAGAAATCATTTTGGAAACACTGAAAGTACCTTAGTTGTATCTGCCATGTCAGCTCCTAGCAGCTTTAGATGTCACAATTCTGGGAAAGCAGTGATGTAATTTCAGGCTAAACTGGACACGACACAGCCTCTCCAAGTCTGCACATCTGAGTTAGACATAATCATATCACTGGTTCCTTCTACAGGTTCCAGAAAGTCACAAAATGCCTGCAGAATCCGAAGAGAAAACGTGCCAGAGTAATTATTGTGACTGTTTAAATACCCCTAGACTTGTATGTAAATTAAATGCATGAATTACATAAAGCACAAAAAGCCAGTGGAAGGAGAAATTTTAGTTATCAATGAAGAATAAACAAATTAATGCTGTAACATAAAACATGC
Organism: Maylandia zebra; assembly: GCF_041146795.1. Lineage (NCBI taxonomy): Eukaryota > Metazoa > Chordata > Actinopteri > Cichliformes > Cichlidae > Maylandia > Maylandia zebra. The sequence goes on along the minus strand of NC_135173.1, from coordinate 38,587,579 downwards.
GATTGTAAATGCCAAGAAACATTTGTATTTAGAAGAGAGTTAAATTATGTGGAAGTCTAAGTGTTAAGAAAAGGATTTTATAGATGACCAAAAAAAAAAAAAACCAAAAACACACATGCATTCAGGTCCACAAGTATTTAAATACTGATGCAATCTTTGTAATTATGCCTCTGTTCACCTCCACAGTGGATTTAAGATTCAACAATCAAGATGTGACTGAAATCCATCTATCGGCTTTAATTCAAGCGGTATAACAAAAAGTATGTTTCCAGTTATACATAGTGCACTGTATTCCAAGATTCAAACATAACTGGAAACTAACTTAATTTCAATTTTATGCAGCAAATAATGTCCTAAAGTCTAGAGCTCATTTTGATGTTGTGCCAAGTCTTCACCATGGCTACCTTCAGCTGATGCTTTTTTATGCGTCTCTCTGCCTTCGGTTTGTCTTCAGCAGTGTTGGTCAAGTTACTTGAAAAAAGTAATCAGTAACTAATTACTGATTACTTCCCCCAAAAAGTAATCCCGTTACTTTGCTGATTACTTATTTTCAAACGTAATTAATTACTTAGTTACTTAGTTACTTTTTAAAAACACGATTTACAACCTGAATAGGTGATAAAGCGATAGATATTACAGCCCAATTCTACTTTTTCTGCATAATCCATCATACAAAATGTAATCAAATGGAAAAGTTTCTTTTTTTAACTTGTTTTATCAGTTTTAATCTTTTAACTTTATGCATCAAGCAAAAATTTAATTATATGCAACATTCTCTGACTTGAATAAATTAGTTTAACATTTAAAGGTAGAAAGGTAGAAGGCTGGGCACTGCTGCTCTCGGGGGACTCTAAGTGGTAAACCTATTTTCTGCACATTCCAGCACATAAAATATTTTTTGTGTTTACACTCACTCTTTCAAATAGATGCAAGTAAAACACAGCAGAAAATAAATAAAGTCAAAGACTCAGCGGTCCTGTTGCTCTGTTTTCACCTGTAAAGCAGGACTGGGGTAGGCGGAGGTTTACCCTGGTGCAGGTGTGCCGCTGTCAGTTGAAGAATCCGCGAGTTTCTCTGTGAATTTCCCATTACGTCGTTGCGCACTCGGTGCTTGCTTGGAAGTTTAGGGGTTTTTTTTGCTGTAAAAAGTTTTCTTCCCACGCACAACAGATGCTAATGTTTTTGTCACTTTTTATGGAATCAAACTCAAAATAAGGTCAGTAAGGTCAGGTCAGTTCCACGCTTTAAACGCCGCACGCTCATACTCTCTCCCACAATCGATATATGATCCATTGTTGATCTGCACACAGCTGTTGTCACCAACGGCGCAAAAAAAGTAATCAGATTACAGATTACAGTAACGCGTTACCCATCTCTGGTCTTCAGTAATTGAAAAGCATGCTCTATTGGGTAGAGATCAGGTGGCTGACTTGGCCATTGAAGAATATCCCCTTTCTTAGGCTTCAGAAACTCTTGGCTTACTTTTGCGGTATGCTTTGGGTCATTATCCACTTGGACTGTGGAGCTCTGTCTGATCAGTATTAAAGCATTTGGCTGAATCTGAGCAGAGTGTACAGGCTTGCACACTTCAGAATTCATCCTGCTACTTCTATCAGCAGTCACATCATCAATAAACACCAATGGCTAGATTCCACTGGCAGCCATACATGCCACAACATTGCCTCCAACATGTCTGACAGATGATGTTGAATGCTCTTTTTCTACATTTTTTTTTGTTGCCATCATTCTGGAAGAAGTAAATCCACCCAATGCCTTTTTTTGTCTGGAAAAGGCAGGGTGTTTTAGGTGCTTTCTGGGAAGTTCTAACGTGGTCTTCCTATTCTTGATTGTAATCAGTGGTTTTCTCATTGCTGTAAATTCTCTTCTTCACAGGGTTTTACACTTTTACAGTGATATGCATGGATATTTTACAGAGTTTAACTCCCCTAGCTTCTTTAATCAATGTATTTCTTTTTTTCAGCCTTTTTGTGACTCTTTCACTTGCATCAACATTCATTTAGACTTTATTTTGGGTGTTCCAGTGAACTAAATGCAACTTCAACACTTTGATTCAACTCTAAATCTTTTATCTGTTTCATTTGTTACGAAAAACAACAAAGGACCTCCCCCCCTCCCCCCACCCAAAAAAGTGTCAACATCCAAATGCTTTTGAAGTTGAGTGCATGTGTGTTTTATTGCCTGCCACAGATATACAGACTTTTCAGTGCACAGAGTAGTGCCATTAGTTGTTATTCATTCCTTAGTTTGTTTATTTATTTTCTTTACTTATTCACCGGTCAAACTCAAAATGCTAAATAAAATCATCTCCCCAATTACAACCTGGGGGCAGCACCGAAGGGTAAAACTCTGTTTACCTAGTCACAGACAGTCAGTCACAAATTAAATTTAAATACATGTAGAAGTTTCCCTCAAGCTCACTATTTCACAGTTCAGTTTAATTTCAGTTTAATTCAGTTGTATTAATATAGTACCAGTTCACAACAACAATTGTGTCAAGGCCCTTTAACTTGTAAGGTAAAGACCCTACAATATTAACGACAGAACCATAATACTCAGACAATCCCCTATGAACAAGCCTTCAACAACAGTTCCAAGGAAGACTGCAATGCTGTGGACCAGCCCAACAGCATTGCAGGTATTACCGTATTTTCACGACCATAAGACGCACTGTACTAAAAGGCGCAGTCTCAGTTATGTGTGCCATTACTGTATTTAACACACACATAAGGCTCACTGGATTATAGGGCGCATACAAGTACCGTATGCGTATTTAAAAATAAAGCGGGAGCAAACCTGAGTTCGGTACCTTACTCACATTTCTATTACATTTCTATTATCGTCATCATCAACAACACACAAGCATACAAGTGTGCATATTTAAAAATAAAGCAGGAGCAAAACTGAGTTTGGTACTCACATTTTTATTACCAGTAATCGTCATCATCAACAACACACAAGCATACAAGTGTGCGTATTTAAAAATAAAGCAGGAGCAAAACAAAGTTTGGTACTCACATTTTTATCATCAATCAAACCCATCGAAGTCCTCATCCTCTGTGTCTGAATTGAACAGCTGCGCTAAAACTCCATCAAACATGCCAGGTTCACTTTCTTCACTGTCAGAGTCACTTTCCGTGCCGTGCGGCTCCTCGGAAATGATGCCGGCTTTTGCGAAAGCTCGAACAACAGTGCCAGCAGACATGTTAGCCCAAGCATCTACAATCCATTGGCAAATTGTGGCGTAACTCGCCCGGGGCTGCCTTCCACTCTTGGTGAAACTGTGGTCTCCATCGGTCATCCATCGCTCCCAGGCCGCTCGCAGCCTTACTTTGAACGGGCGGTTCACACCGATGTCCAGCGGTTGGAGTTCCTTTGTCAGGCCTCCCGGAATGACAGCAAGCTCACAGTTCATTTGTTTCACTAGTTTTTTTCACATCGGCTGTGAGGTGGGCACGCATAGAGTCACAGATTAAGAGCGATGGTGATGCGTGGAAAAAACCACCTGGTCTCCTTACATACGCCTCTCTTTCATCATTTCCTCATCCATCCAGCCCTTTTCATTTGCCTTAATGATGATTCCTGCTGGAAACTTCTCTTTAGGCAAAATCTTTCGCTTAAAAAACACCATAGGCGGCAGTTTCTGTCCATTAGCATGGCAGCCAAGCACAACAGTAAAAGAAGACTTTTCATACCCCATTGTGCGTATCGCTACCGTGCTGGTCCCCTTCTTCTCCACAGTGTGACTCACCGGGATGTCAAAAGTGAGCGGGACCTCGTCCATGTTTGTGATGTGGCTGGGCTGGATGTTTTTGTCGCCGATGTGTTTGCTGCAGTAGGAGCGGAAGATGGCCAGCTTTTCCTTATAATCCGCTGGAAGTTGCTGCGCTACCGTAGTCCTGGTCCGGTGGAAAAATGGCACCGTTTCATAAAACAAAAGCACCAAGACGGACCTCCTTGTAAATGTTCAATGTTCATCTCTTCAGCTAGTGAAACTGCTTTTAGCCGAATGGTGACCGTCGAAACACTTCTCCCACTCGTTCTTTGCTCGATGATCCACCGCTCGAGTCTTTCCTCCAACTCGGGCCACCTCGCCTTATGTCCGCAGAAACTCAGCTGCGTTTTCTTGACCTGCCGGAGCTTATTTTCTAGCTTCCTCCATTTGCGAACCATCGATTCGTTAATCTTAAATTCTCTCGCCGCTGCTCGATTTCCATGTTCCTCCGCATAGCTGATGGCCTTCAGTTTAAACTGTGCTTCATAAGCGTGTCTCTTTGCCATTTTCAGGGTTGTTAAAACAACGATGTTCCACATAATGCACATACCTGTCCTTGTAGACAGGTATGTGCGATTGTCCGGTATATAGGATCAACGCCCACACTTCACCCTTTAGCGTTCTCATGGTGTTCTCTACTACGTCCTCCTTACAACACACAGGGAGCACTGCGCTATAGGGCGCGCCGTACTTTTTGAAGAAAATCTAAGACTTTTAAGTGCGCATTATGGTCGTGAAAATACGGTAGTTTCCCCTTGTCTAGCTGTAAGCAGATGGGTTTGGTCAAGGCAAAAGGATTGTAACTGCGTCATATAGTCATAAGAGTCATAAGACTACACAATTTTGCAGTTGAGCCTAAAGTATCCAGTCGTTAAGTGATGACGTGACGAATCCTACTTCCGGACCTAAAGTAGTCTGCGTTTAATATGGCTTTTGTGTTGTTAACATGTTTAATGTTTTGTATTTTCTTCTATTTAATCTCAAAAAGCTCCTAAAACAGTCAGTGATCACTGTTGACCTCCCTCGGGTTTTATTACCGCTAATCATTTATTTAAGCTCAGTTTTTAAAACCTTAGGATGTAACTACAGCCCAGCCCATGCAGCAGTATATGAATGACTAACCTCGTAATGTGGATGGATTATCTCAGTTGTTCTCCTGGCTGAAGTTTGGTCTTTTTACAGCATCCTGCCATGCGATTACATTTGTTCCTGACCACTGAGAACACTCACGTTAACTTTTATCGAGTGGAAAAAAAAGTTAGCTTGTTTATATTATGCTAATATAGCTGTGTCGCTAGCGGTCACGTAGCACATCATTATATACCAGCTAGCCCAACTTCAGTAACCCTACAAACGTCACTGCTATTTAGTTTTCTGTCTTCATTTATGCTGGAAGTGATATCAGAGCTGTACGTTTTAATTTGTTTCCAAAACCCCGCAGTCAGGACATGCTATATTGTATTTAGATAGAAGCTAGCGAGCTAACTCCCTGCTAACTTCTAACTCCGTTAAATGTCATAAATTCCGTTTTCATGGATGCCTGGATGTTAAACTCAATTGTTACACCTGGTAGAGCAGAACGCTGATCATTTTATTAAAGATGAAAGACTTTAGACAGTTTTTCAACTCTCAGTGATGCCATAGTGATCGTTTGATATATGGACAATGTTACGTTTCGGTGTGTCAGTGTTTTGTTTTTGCATGACTTATGTATTTCCTGCTTTACTTTGAAAGTCTGTGTTATCTTAGTGTGTTCAGTTTACGTTTTCCCTGTCTCGTCAGTTCTAATTTGCCCCAGCTGTGTTTCCCTCCTGTGGTCCATTTCCTGATTGCTCCCTCTATGTATTTAAACCCTGTGTTTCAGTGTGTCATGGTCGCGATCTCCCCCGTGTTGTAAATAGTTTGGTGTTTTGTTGTAAATAGATTTGTCGATACTTTCGTTTTGGGATTTTGGTGGTGAGCTTTAGTGGGGTTTTTTGTGTGTGTTTTTTTTTCTTTATTTTTACTTTTTTTCGTGTTGCACTCCGGTTGCCTAGGCCGGGGTGTAACATATGGGGGCTCGTCCGGGATCGGTGGAGGGTCCGAAGGAGGGACAGCTTCGGCCTTCTGTCTTCGCTGGAGGGTCCGAGGACCGCTTCAGCCTCCGTCTGCCTTCGCTGGAGGATCCGAGGGACCGCTCCAGCCTTCTGCAGCTGGTGGGCTGCGTGTCCGTGTGTGCAGCTGGTGGGCTGCGTGTCCGTGTGTGCAGCTAGTGAGCTGCTCATCCGCCTTCGCTGGAGCGTCCGAGGGACCGCTCCAGCCTTCATCCGCCTTCGCTGGAGGGTCCGAGGGACCGCCCCAGCCTTCGTCGTCTGCTGGAGGGTCCGGGGGACTGCTCCAGCCTCCATCCGCCTTCGCTGGAGGGTCCGGGGAACCGCTCCAGCCTTCTGCAGCTGGTGGGCTGCGTGTCCGTGTGTGCAGCTGGTGGGCTGCGTGTCTATGTGTGCAGCTAGTGAGCTGCTCGTCTGCCTTCATCCACCTTCGCTGGGGGGGGGGTCCGTGGGACCGCCCCAGCCTTTGTCGTCGCTGGAGGGTCCGTGGGACCGCTCCAGCCTTCATCCGCCTTCGCTGGAGGGTCCGAGGGACCGCTCCAGCCTTCGTCGTCTGCTGGAGGGTCAGTGGGACCGCTCCAGCCTCCATCAGCTTCGTCTGCCTTCGTTTCAGCCTTCGTTTGTCTGAATCAAACTTTTCACTTGGGGTTACATGTTTGATTTTTGGGTAGGGGGAAATGTTACGTTTCGGTGTGTCAGTGTTTTGTTTTTGCATGACTTATGTATTTCCTGCTTTACTTTGAAAGTCTGTGTTATCTTAGTGTGTTCAGTTTACGTTTTCCCTGTCTCGTCAGTTCTAATTTGCCCCAGCTGTGTTTCCCTCCTGTGGTCCATTTCCTGATTGCTCCCTCTATGTATTTAAACCCTGTGTTTCAGTGTGTCATGGTCGCGATCTCCCCCGTGTTGTAAATAGTTTGGTGTTTTGTTGTAAATAGATTTGTCGATACTTTCGTTTTGGGATTTTGGTGGTGAGCTTTAGTGGGGTTTTTTGTGTGTGTTTTTTTTTCTTTATTTTTACTTTTTTTCGTGTTGCACTCCGGTTGCCTAGGCCGGGGTGTAACAACCTGCAGCGGAGTTTAGACCCAGACCTAGTGACGTCAGACTTAACGACTGGATAGGTAGATTTTACCCCCCACCACCACCACCACACACACACACACACAAATGCTATTATTATTATTACTATTATTGCTTTTATTATTATTATTATTATTATTATTATTATTATTATTATTATTATTATTGAGCAGTTATATTATTTTCAAGACGTCAGTGTGTGGTCACAATCACAAACACTGATATACATTCAGTACACTTTTGTCAACACCTACATCTCTCAAGTTCTGCTGTGTGCAAAGCCCTTTACTCTGTTTCACTCATTGTTCAAAAATTTAGCACACAGCTTGACTGCTCTGAACTTTCCCCTCACTTCGGTGCTGCAAAGCAATGAGGTTACAGACAGGTGAATTTGTTGCTTTCTTTTCTTCACTCATACACCTTTTATAAGCACCTTGAAGGATCATACCGGTGTTTTTATATGCTTTGTCGTGTTTACTACAGTTGATTTGAAACATAGGCTGCAGGCTGTGACTTTGTAGCTGATGTTCTGGTGTGCTGCAGTGTCATCACTTGGTGTAGATTCTTATTTCTAGGACTTGTTTTGCTCATGAAAGAAGACTTTTGGATCTTTTTTTTAATAATAAGCTGCTGTTTTCCAAGCCTGCACTTTTGAAAACTAGTACTTCAGCATTGCATTAGGATATGGATCTAAAACTGCGTACAGTACGTTCAGCTCTGGCCTGCTCTTACAGTAAGCTGTGGTTTTATACAAATTACTTTGTTTGTATGATTTGTTGTATTATGTGCTTGTGTACCCCATTGTTCAATCTGTCATTTCAAAAGTATTATGGGTCATTCCATAAAATGGTCATTTCAAACGGAAAAAATATCATCACAAATCACCGAAACGATTATGATAGGGGACTGAATGCCCCATTTTTTCTGTGGCAACTTGCCCCTGGTAGGGTTTCCCGAGGTGAATTGGTCCTCAGTGAGAGGCCAGATATAGTGTTTACCTTTAAAAAAGAGCATATCTGGGATTCAAGTACCTCCACCTAGAACAGGGACACCAGGGCTTGCCCTGGAGGCACACCTGGAGTAAGATCTCGTTGGCAAGTGGCGTGGGCATCTGGCCAGGGTCAGCCCCGGAAGGAGACCGTAGGGCTAACCCAGGATATTCTGAGAGATTATTTCTTTCAGAGTTTGGGAAAGCCTTGACGGTTGGGAATGTCTTGGCAGTTCACTGGAACATCTAGAGGAGGTGGCTGAGGAGAGAGAGATCAAGGCATCTCTGTTTAGACTGCTTTCTCCCACAGCCAGTAAAAGAATGGATGCACAATAATTTTAGGATTTGTTAATGCTACGCACAATTTTAACTTCATACTATAATAATTTTCTTAGTTACAGGCACACATAGCGGTGTGTTTGATTAGCTTTTTCAGAATTTTGGGGGTCATTAAAACTTCTTTCAAATTTTCAGGGCTAAGAATAATAATTGCTTAATTGCTTCCTTGTCAAAACAGTTTTCTAATAGAATCATATTTTAACAGTTGGTAACATCAGTTATTGCTGTTAGACGAAGAAACAACAGTGTTCACAGTGTGTAAAAATGTGGACAAACTACATTAAATCTGGAACATTTAATTTTTCTTTCTTTTTTTCAAAATCATAGTAATTTTAGCACTCAGAATGACTATGGCTGTTTTTACTCTGAGTTATGACAGACAAAAAATTCCAAGCGTGGCATTTCAAAGAAACTGTATGAACTTAGTTAGGATGGCCTTATTCATTTTACCAAAGTTGATGTATCCACTGACTAGATATTTTAATCATCCATTGTCTTCCATTAAGCCTAACCTACCTCTCAAGGGGTGTAGCCTGCAAAAGGCAGAAAAGCCTGAGGCTAGAGTTGAACCCAGGACCTTCTTTCTACAAGTTGCCAGTGCTACCCTGCTAACATGCCACAAAGAATATATAAATGAGCAAAATAAAATCTGTTAATTCTGAAAATCCTAATAAATCCTAATAAATAAATCCTAATAAAGGGCCATGTTTAATTAAGAAAAGATTTGGAACAGGATGATACAGTCAAACACAAGGAATGATAACTGAAAATTAAGATGAATACTTGATCTTAACAAGGTTAAAATATATTATTTTTTCTTGCACAGCTATCTCCAGACATTTTTTTTGATCCATGATGCTTTCATAAACCCAGTTGGATTGAGCCAGTGGAAGCCTTAGCTTCCATCTGCTTTGGGCCGCCAAGCTGGCAGTTACCTGAGATCTGTGGGGAAGCAGGAGGTGGAGAAGACAGGTGGCTGCTTACACACCTTTATTAAAGTGTGTGTGTGCAGTCGAGAGAGCAGATATGCACATGAATTGGTATCTATGAATGTAAGTGTTTTTGTACTAGTTGTGAGTCTTTGAATGTGGGTTTGGGCAGCTTATTCTGTGAAAAATGAAAAGCAATGAACTAAAGTCTAGACTCTTGGGAAGGTTAAACTAGTTCAGACACCCAAGAAAGTGCTCATAAGGAGAATGTGCAGACTTTGTCGCTTGGCCTATTTACAGTACATATTGTTTGCCACTGAAAAAAAACATTTTTTGAAGAGCAGATGAAAAGCAAAAGACTAAAGCACATTTCTGCAGGGCTCTGTATGAAAAAATATAGATAACTTAAAGACAATGAGAGCTTCCACAGATATACAATGTGCATATGTATTGACAATAGAAATAGAAAAATATATGATTTGTGAATCTTTTGATTGCAGTTTCAGTGCCCCTTTCTTATGAAGGCATAACCAGTATCACTCCTCCCCTTAAGTATTTTAAGCAGAACTGTGAATCAAATGTTATCATACTGGAGCTCACAAAATGCTAAAAAAGGGAAAAGCCCTACATTTCATCAAACTGTGTCTCAGTAAATGGCAAGAATCCGAGCAATGTCAGTGTTATGAGACTCAATAACTAAATCTTACTGATTCACAGGATATATGGCGCTATAATCTATTAACCCTTGATACCTCTTATCCCCAGTTTCCTTTTGGTCAGTGTAATTTTTCCATTTCTTGGGTCATTTGATGAATAATGAAAATGCTTCTTTTCAGCTGTTCATGCAGTTTTAAATAACACTTACCGAAACTTTTCTACACAGGAATGGAACAAAAGGTCCCCCCAGGCAAAAATAAAAAAGTTTCTTATTGTTGAAATAGTTGCATTTTAGTGCTCTGTTGTGGTCATAAAAGTTAAAGAAAAGGAGGGAAGCAGTGTTTGACGGCATATCGGGCCACTAAAAGTAGGAAAAAATGAGGGGCAGCGCATAGAGAGGGGTATAAAATTCTGAGAAAAAAATCTAAATTTTTGACAATAAAGTGGCAAATTCATGAAAAAAGTGGCGCATTAGTGTTGTACTGCCAACCCCTGATATTGCGTTCTTTGACACACCATACCATGAGGATTGATTATTTTAATAATTTGTTAGATTGTGTCCTGCATATTGCAAATCCCATTTGACTAGCTCGGTGATGTAACCAGCGATATCCTTGTGTCTGTCCAATGTGCTGTCGTTCTTGATATACAAGGGCTAACACCTCATTCAAATCAATGTTTGTTTTCTTCTGAACAAAACTAGTTCATGACAATGTAACCCAGCTGGAGAAATGAGTTAAAATAAGATAAGCTTTGTAAGTGATTTGTTTAGTTATAGAATCATTCTTTTATATGTTTTATTTTATTGTCACAAGAAAAAAATGTGTTTTAGTTCCACAGTTCCTGCTGTGCCTAGCAGGTATCTATGAAGAAAAAAAAACATTGCATATATTTTTATCATAACTCTGGTTTTACGTGGCCTATCAACACAATTTATAAACTGGTATAAAGTAGGGCTGCTCGATTATGGTAAAAATGATAATCACGATTATTTTCACTGAAATTGAGATCTCGATTATTTGACGATATTTATTTAACCCTTTAAGCCCTACTATAGAACCAAGTCCGCCAGAGCTTATATTATTTTTTTACATGTTGTAGTGCCATTTGTGGGAGCATTTCAAGTTGCTATACAACTGTTATAGCCCATATTTTAATAATATGTATGCATTAAGTCCATAGTAACTACATTAATTGCAAAAAAGTGCAATAAACTACAAAAAAAATTGAAAATCGTTTTTGTTTTGTTTTTTTACATATATTTCTACTTAGAGAAATTTAAGAGGTTTATCCCTCAAAACTTTAAATACAAAAAAGTTGCAAAAAATAGTTTACAACAACAGGAAATTTATTTTGAGTGTCTTCATAGTTTTATTTTGGAGATACACCAATTTTTATATACACTGCAGGAAAAACGAAAAAACAATCCTATGATGCAAATTTGCAAAGAAAACAACAGGTGCATCAAAATAAACTATTTCTAGCAGTGCAATTCGAGTTCTAAGCATCACAGAAACTATTCAGAAAAGTCAAACATGACCAGTATAGGCTTTTAAGGCCTACAAGTAAAAAACTACATTTCCGCGAAAATGACATCACTTCCGGTTTCGGCCAGGAAATTGCGGACATGTGATAGTTCGCGCTGACGTCTGTTTCACTGTGGGAAGTGTTACAAACAGCTGATCGGATCGGCAAAGCGTGTTTCTGGAATATTATGTTTTTGTTCCTGCAAGCGCTTTTTATGCAATTTTTGCAAAGCTTTTTGTGGAAGGAAACCGTGACCGAGGACAAGCTGATGGCATAAGATGTAAGTACAACTCCTCCGGTTTCATATGCAAAACAAATTATTGCGCTAGCTTACACGGTTCAGGTTCTACAGGGATTTAAAAATAGTTACACAAAACGGAGCGTGCTGCTCTGACCGGCTTTAAAGGGTTAACAATGACTTTAAAAAATAAAATAAAATAGTGTGCAACACCACTGAAGTTTTTTTTTTACTTCTCTTTTCAACCAACGGCAGTCACTCTCCTCTCCAAATAACTTCTGCTTAGCTTTCCGAGCTTCCCTCAGGTCCTCTTAATCAGCGGTCTCCAACCTTTTTTGCGCCACGGACCAGTTTATGCCCGACAATATTTTCACGGACCGGCCTTTAGGGTGTCGCGGATAAATGAGGGCGGGGCTAATAATCGGCTCAGTCATTTTTAATGATCGTTGAAAGCCCAGATCGTAATCGTGATTAAAATTCAATTAATTGAGCATCCCTAGTATAAAGTCCACACTTTTTCCGTCAATTGTTCCATCTGTCCTGGTCACATCTCCAATGGTTGTACACATTGTCATTAATGTGGCTTCACTCCACATCAGCCACACCGCTTTACTAGCTAAAACAATGGTGTCAGCACATAAGGACGCTGTCATAGCCTGTCAACGACGTTGATTAGCTGCATATATACGAATGTGAATCGCATCATTGGCTGGACTATGGGATAAGGTGGCATCGTTCTAATCCCATACTGGAGCAGCCAGTCACTTACTGACTAACACTGCAAAACAGAATAGTTAAAAAGTATTAATTTTAACTTCAATTCAGCTTAGATTTTTTTTTGTGCGCAACGCAGATTTTCTGTGCGCAGAGACCATGCCAGCAGTGCGCAATTGCGCACGTGCGCAGCTTAAAGGGAACATTGCTGGTAACTGAAATTCCTCTGTGGTATGATTATTCGCACTCATGTCCAGCTCCTCCCCAAACCTAGAATGAGATGTACTTACCCAGGAGTGGGTTACAACAACATCTCATCAAAGTCTGGATGCTTATGACAGCTTGTTATTCTGGGTTAAAATCACAAGTATTCCTTTGCTGCTACATCATTTGAAAATCACAATTTAATTAGCTAATGTTGTCATACTGCACAGCAAACCCGATGTTAATTTGTTTGACCCAAAAAAAAATATTTTCCAAGTTCCTCCTGGCAAATTTGTCATTTTTGTTACAAACATTCCACTTTTTTTCCTCATATATTTGCCACTTCAATCTTTGAAAAAACAAAATTCTCCAAAATTGGAGACTTTGTTCTCACTTTAATGTTGAAAATTTGGAGTTTATTCTCAGACTGTTATATACCCCCACCCCATGCCCTGTTCTGCCCCTACTTTTTGGGTTTTTTTAAGCTTTTTTGTTTATTTTTGATGAATTGCGGTGGGGAGGACAGGCACTAGCAAAGAAAAAAAAGGTTTGCACTCCTATCCAGATGAAATTTCTAAGATGATTATGAATTAATTGCATACCTATAATTAATTCTAGAGATAAAAACCAATAAAACCTTAATCTTGAAAAGCTATTTATAAATGTTTGCATTGAAGGATGGATTTCATAAACATTCAGCATTTTGCAACTGATCAACTGAGAAACAGAGAGTTTCCAAAACACAAAATTACCAAAGATTTTCTGCCGTCACTAAGTTTTATTCCTATTCCTTACTAGATCAATTTACAATTCAGATAAATTATTCAGACCTGTGGCTTACAGAATAATTGCAGTGCTGTAAATGAGCTGGAATGATGTTGATGCCCATCCCCCATTAATCCTTATCAATATCTTCAGTTACTCAGCATATCCTTTCAAAACTAACTGAAACAAGTCATGTGCTATCATGGGCAGACTGTGATTTGAATTTGGAAGATGAGAGGTTTCATTCAAACTGGAAATAATGGAGTTAGTCATTTTAAATATATCACATTTGCGCTATTGTTTAGCTCACTGCTTTTCAGAAGTTGTGCAGATTTTGTCAGATTTCTAAAGTTCTATTCAATAAAGCAATGCTAAAGTTTGAGGATTGGACAGCTATGCATTATTAAAAGGCTGATTATTAAGAACACGGTGACTAACCATCAACTTTACTACTTTTATAAAATCTGTTTTATATTGCCAACAAACTTCATTCCCAACTGGTTCAATTGTTTACAGTCTCAGGCAAAGAAAAAAGTGTTTCCACCAGGGACAAAATGAACGTCTCTTGAATCACTAAACCTGCACTTTAAAAGGTTGTTTTTTTCTGTTTTTATTCGCAATCTTCATCAAAGCACAAGCGTCAGAATTTCATTTCAATCAAATACAATGCAAAAAATGTTTTAAAGAAATTTGTAGCAGTTGGAAGAACACAGAACAGACTATATTGTTTTTGATTCCAGCAAATGTTGCATCTCCTGGAACAAAAAGTATAAACCTATTGGTCCTGACAAAACATATATACAAGCAAGAGGCAAGCGTCATGTGGGAAGGTATCACAAGAACATAAGAAGTTATGACATCCTGTCTGAAAGAAACCAATGTAGAGGTACAGCTAAAATATTAGCAATGAGTTTCTATTATTCTTGTGTTCTTGCTGCTTTTGGCCTAGGTAAAAGTGAAGCATATGAAGCCCAGCCAGATGAAAAAAGGTGAGAGACCGGCTCTCCGATTCTGCAAGATCAAACTGGCTTAAACAGTTATCAGCTCAAAGATATTGACCTGGTCAGTGTGGCATTATGAATCACAAGTTAGGCATTACTAAAGTTCCTATAAAATGAAACATTTTGATATGTTTAATTGCATAATCATGTATGGTTTCTGAATAGAATAAATTAAGCAATGGATGACTGGAAATATGACCTCAAATTCTGAATGACAGTGCCATAAAAAAAAAAAACAATCTCATTCCCTCTTTAGTCTATTTTTCTGTTAAAAAAAAGTCAAACTCACACTGGTGTATTCATAATAGATCAATAAAACCAGTATTAATTATATTAGCTAGAGTGGATACCATTAGTCACACACATTTGTCCATGACTTAAAAGAGTATGAGGAGGCTAAATGATACTGTGATGCTGACGGAAATAATTAGTCTCTTTTTTTCACATACTTAAAAGGAATTTGCTCGTGTTACTGGTTAACTGGTTAAAAACCAAGAGCAGGGGGTGGATTTGCTAATGTGTTACCTGTGACAAGTGACAAGATTGTGTGTAAGAACTGATTTTTTGGGGGGGAATTACCTTTTTATATCAATTTCTGGGAGTTCCTTTCTCAAAGTGCAAAATATAGGCAGGAGAATATTTAAATGAAGTCCGCAAACCGATGTGATAATGGGTTCAACATGCAATTTACTGCTAATTGCGTCAAGATTTGATGCCAAAAAAGAAATAAATCATGTTTTATTTTGGGGGGAGTCACATGGAGGAGCTGCATGGAGGAGGTATTGCTGAGAGTTTAGTGTACGCTAGATGAGTGATATATTTCTCTCTTCATGTCAATTTATTTGGAATGCCCATTTTTCACTTTTATGTTTTGCAATGTTTTCACAGTTTGAAACTGCTGTTTCTTTTTGTTTTGATCAATGGGTTTGTGTTAATAAACTTCCATCCATCCATCCATTCGCTTCCGCTTATCCTTTTCAGGGTCGCTGTCATAGGGCGAGAGGCGGGGTACACCCTGGACAGGTCGCCAGTCTGTCACAGGGCTAACACGCAGGGACAGACAACCACTTACACTCACATTCACTCGCACATTCACACCTAGTGGCAATTTGGATTATCCAATTAACCTATCCCCACAAACTGCATGTCTTTGGACGGTGGGAGGAAGCCAGAGGAGTACCCGGAGGGAACCCACGCAAACACGGGGAGAACATGCAAACTCCACACAGAAAGACCCCGGCCTGATGGTGGAATTGAACTCAGGACCTTCTTGCTGTGCGGCAACAGTGCTAACCACCGTGCCACCGTGCTACCCTGTTAATAAACTTGATTAAGGAAAAATGTGTTTTTAAAGTTTTTTTTAAACTTAGATAAAAGTGAAATATTAGATTAATTAAACCGTTATAACTTCCGGGCTATGGACAGCACACATGGTTTTCGCAGGTTTTCACCATAATCTCATGAGCTCTGCTATCACACATTGTAGAGGTGGATCTAAAAAATTCAGTTGCATGCAAACACAAAAGTCACTCATGAAATATGCAAATCCTTTTTTTTATTTTTTTCAGTGGAGGTACTGTTAACAGTACCAGATGCAAAGTATACGTATATACCCTATGTGAGCACTAGGAGTGCTTTATACAACTTTCCTCATTTACACAAACACTTTTTTCTATGTAAGCACTTTCTACATTCACACACAGTCATAATCCAGTGGGTGAATCCGAGAGCAACTTGGGGTTAGAATCTTGCCCAAGATGTTTCAATTATACTGACTCTCTCTGCCAGACTCCACCGTAGGTCTATATTTAATGTACACATGTATGACCTATATTTCTACAATTTTTGGTTTACAATTAACAGGCTGTCATGATAGTAAATAACCCATAGCTTAATGTCATTTCTTGGTTTGCATCCTCGCACTTTCAGCACTAGTGATGGGTCGGTCGCGAACGAAATGGCTCTTAGAGCCGACTCTTTGACGTGAACGACGCGAGCCGGCTCCTTATCGTGAGCCGTGGGTTTTGTTTGTTTTTTTCCTCTCACCCTCTCTCTCGCACTTTTTTCCGCTTCACTCAGCATGCGAGCCTTATGCTTTACGCTGGGAAAAGGGTGGAGGGGCGGTAGTTACACTCACAGTAGCACAGGAACAGAGCAGGAGGGAGAGAGAGAGAAAGAGAGCCAGGGACAACAACATCACATTAGAAAGGTATAGTAATCATCCACAACTATTTTCCGTTGCGGATGATAAAGGATTCAGAAAGTTTATTCATGCAGGTCCATATGACAGAGAATATGCATCTTCTTTTTGTTTTCATATTTTAATTTATATTTAATTGTGTTGTGGTTTGCAGTGTTTTGTGTTGTTTCACTTTAAATTTGTAAAAGGAAAAAGCTGAAAATTTAAATAGTTAGAAGTTGAAATGTGAATAGTTGATTTTTGTATTATATGATAAGTTTGGCCATATTTCAGAGCTGCAACATCACTGGAGTGCCCAAAAGCACAAGGTGTGCAATGCTCAGAGACATGGCCAAGGTAAGAAAGGCTGAAAGACGACCACCACTGAACAAGACACACAAGCTGAAACGTCAAGACTGGGCCAAGAAATATCTCAAGACTGGTTTTTCTAAGGTTTTATGGACTGATGAAATGAGAGTGAGTCTTGATGGGCCAGATGGATGGGCCTGTGGCTGGATTGGTAAAGGGCAGAGAGCTCCAGTCTGACTCAGACGCCAGCAAGGTGGAGGTGGAGTACTGGTTTGGGCTGGTATCATCAAAGATGAGCTTGTGGGGCCTTTTCGGGTTGAGGATGGAGTCAAGCTCAACTCCCAGTCCTACTGCCAGTTTCTGGAAGACACCTTCTTCAAGCAGTGGTACAGGAAGAAGTCTACATCCTTCAAGAAAAACATGATTTCCATGCAGGACAATGCTCCATCACACGCGTCCAAGTACTCCACAGCGTGGCTGGCAAGAAAGGGTATAAAAGAAGAAAAACTAATGACATGGCCTCCTTGTTCACCTGATCTGAACCCCATTGAGAACCTGTGGTCCATCATCAAATGTGAGATTTACAAGGAGGGAAAACAGTACACCTCTCTGAACAGTGTCTGGGAGGCTGTGGTTGCTGCTGCTCGCAATGTTGATGGTGAACAGATCAAAACACTGACAGAATCCATGGATGGCAGGCTTTTGAGTATCCTTGCAAAGAAAGGTGGCTATATTGGTCACTGATTTGTTTTTGTTTTGTTTTTGAATGTCAGAAATGTATATTTGTGAATGTGGAGATGTTATATTGGGTTTCATTGGTAAAAATAAATAATTGAAATGGGTATATATTTGTTTTTTGTTAAGTTGCCTAATAATTATGCACAGTAAAAGTCACCTGCACACACAGATATCCCCCTAAAATAGCTAAAACTAAAAACAAACTACTAACAAAAACATTCAGCTTTGATATTAATGAGTTTTTTGGGTTCATTGAGAACATGGTTGTTGTTCAATAATAAAATTATTCCTCAAAAATACAACTTGCCTAATAATTCTGCACTCCCTGTATAGACATATATAAATAAAAGCACTTTTTTTACATTAGTAATTCCTTTTGTGCATAATTTTATATTATTGTTAATAATAAATTAATTAAAGTAACAAAACAACCTGAAGAGCCAGTTCGGAGCCAAAAGAGCCGGCTCTTTTTAGTGAGCCGAACCGAAAGAGCCGGTTCTCTAAAAAGAGCCGGAAATCCCATCACTATTCAGCACTATTTGGGAGTTGAGGCACTCACACTGGTTTCTCCTGTTTAGTAAATGTGGCTCTAAGAATGAATATTTGTCTACTTGCTATTTGCTCTCGTAAAGATATGCCAGTTGCGTAGTAGTCATTTCTTCTTGTGACATACATGTTAATGTGTAAAGGAATAAATATTTATTATAGCTGTATGTAGTTATTGCTGTCAAAAGCATTGTTGTTATATTTGTGACATCACCTAAATGTTCACAAGATCCAGAGCCTGGGGTCCGTTCTTCGTACCTCGCTAAGTAAGTTAGCTGGATTTGATTGTTGACGATTTCGCGTGATCTTGGATCGTTCGGTTCTCCGAAGCTCATCCGGGACTTGCTGTCATAGCAACAGATCCGTAAGCGTAAACCTGCTCGGGAGCAGGCTTACTTTATGTAAACAGGATTAGATCGCGGCCACGCAGGTATGTCCGCTTCATTTATACGAAAGCAACAGCGATATTTTTCCACTGTTTTACCATAAATAAATATTATCAATGTAACTAAAGATAATGCAGTACTTGATCCTTTTATTGATGTCATACAGATACATACAGGTCATTTCCTAAAAAAAGGGAAATGTACTATTAATCATTCTATTTCATGTATTTGATTATTTCAGATGTAATTCATATTTTAGAGTAGTAATAGTAAATTACTTCATGTAAGCAAGATGAGAGACCACGGCTATAAAAGCAAAGGTGGATTTGGGAAGTCTGTCGCAGCCATGTCCTGTCCGTTTGTACGCGAGCAACCCATTGCCGAAGGTGCAAGATTGATAAGGAGAGTTTTCAGAACTCAGCGTATATTGCGGGATAGACAGGATCCTTTAGCTCAGCGCAACAGTGTGCTCATAGAGAGATATCGATTTTCCCGTGAGGGTATTACTTAACCAACTTGTTGACGAGGGGGTGCAGGACCACCACCTGTCTTTTTTTGCTCTGCCCTTTTCTTGGTTGCTGTTATAAACAAACAAACAAACAGATTATTTCAGGGTCTCTTTTCAAGAGACTAAAAGCAATATAAGATAAATATTACCATTCTGTAGAATATTCTTATATTTTACTTTTACTTGTTCCCATGTTCTAGTGGGTTCTGTTATGGCTCTAATGTGACAGAGGATATAATGTAATATGATGTAATGTAATATAATACATTTACCCTATTGCCTACTGGTGTTGGCCAGAGGGGCCGATGGCGCGATATGGCAGCCTCGCTTCTGTAAGTCTGCCCCAGGGCAGCTGTGGCTACAACCATAGCTTACCTCCACCAGTGTGTGAATGTGAGAGTGAATGAATAGTGGCATTGTAAAGCGCTTTGGGTGCCTTGAAAAGCGCTATATAAATCCAATCCATTATTATTATTATTATTATTATTATTATTATTAAATTACTTACGAGTGTAATATGTCAGCAACTTTCTGCCAGCCCTCTCTCCTTGCTTTTGCAGCCTTTGCAGTGTTCCCTTGCGTTTTGAGTTCTTGCTCTGCTGCCGAAAAATACTGAGCGCGCTCCTTCGACATTTTCGCCGACCAATCAAAGGGTTACCGATCAATGTTTCTACTATCGATGCGTAGCCCCTTTTAAGCCACCCAGTGATCTCACATTACTTCATCCAGCTATACTAATCGTCAACAACAGGTGTGTTCGGAGAACCGGAATAGCGAGCTCAAAGTTAGCGCGATGATTTGATCTTGGATGTGTCATTTGATCTTGGATGTAGTAAGCGAGGTACGAAGAACGGACCCCTGGTCTGTTTACTTTTAGAATACACATGGATATAACTAACTAAATGCTTATGTCTAACTGAATTACTTTGAAATAAAAATTTGAAATACATTGTCACAAAAATGAGGACTGGGGATTTTGTTCCGTATCACTTATAGCTGAAAAATTGTGGATCGAGGAGGGTTGTTTTTTTTTTTGTTAGTTTATGGTGTTAAATCTTAATTAAGCAAGCAAAGTGACACAGAAAGGTTCAAATGAACCAAAAGTTGTGTTTTACTGCTTATGAACTCAAGATTTTAGTTGTAAGAATAGATTTGTTATTATTATTATTATTATTATTATTATTATTATTATTATTATTATTATTATTATTATTATTTTACCAGTATTAATAAAAGAAAGATCACAACAGAGGTTGAATCAGTTTATGTTTGAACAGCTGACTAGAGACTGTAAGGGAATTAATAATCAAAATGTTAAGCCCTTACACCTCTGGGATCCCAAAAGATATTTCAAGGATGTTAAAATTCAACACTTTAAATTTAAAAAAAAAAAAAAAAGAAAAGAAAAAGAAATCCCACCTAAGGCCAGTTCCCTTGGCACTATCTGTATTTCACTTGAATGTACTCCTTGGATGAAAATGAATATTAATTAATGAATACTGCCTATTAACTGGACAGCCCTTTTTGTCAGCCTTGCTCTCATTTTCCCTTTGTGCCTGAAGTGATAAAAGCAGAAAAAGAAGTGTGAGTAAGAGGGAGAACTTGTGCTCCAAGGTTGGTATTTTAATGAGAAAGAAAAAGTTGGATGGAGGTGGAAATTAAGGTCCATAATGTAAGAGAAGTCCTGTTTTGGATAAACATGTTGCACACAACAAGTAATTTTTCTGATACTGTTCTCCCTTTTGTAAACATGTGGGAGGGAGTCCAGCAGGGGTGGCCAAAACTGTGATGGTAGCCCTCAGTGTAGGATGAGATGAGTGGAGCAGATGGTGAAGAATTCTCAGGGTTCATTTCAGCAGAGTTCATCCTTTACGGCTCATATCCTGACTTAATTATTAGACAGAGGGGATAGTGAAACCCTGAAAGTAGGATATAAAGAAGCAAGGAAATCTTCATTAAGCCCATAAGGAGAGACTAGCATTCATTAAAAGGACTTTGCCATCTCATCAGCACCACTGTAGAGGGCAAAAAGTGTAGCGATAGAAGTACTAAAACTGAGCAGAAATATGTCTTTAGGCCAAAAATAAAAAATAGCAAAGACTTACAGTTACATGGTGAGGAAGTGAAATGAAATGAATTCTAAAATAATAACAATTTTAGTAAACTCAAGCTCTTCATCTGTTTATCTTTGGTTTGCATGTATATTACTTTTGCTTTGATTTTAGAATTGTGTGACAGGTTATCCATTCAGGAATAATATGCAATGGTGTGTGTGTGCGTGTGTGTGTGTGTGTGTGTGTGTGTGTGTGTGTGTGTGTTTATCTAATAATAATACCCAAAATGATTGCACAATGCAGTATAGCTGCTTACTTTGCTATACGTAAAAGACAGTTATTCCAATCAGCCTAGTCTTTCACTGAAAAAATACTTTGATGCATTTCAGATCTAACTGCTCTCTGTTGAAGAAAATATACACTGTTAAGAGAATATTTTCGGGATTTTAACACAGTATACTAATTAATAAAGAATATCAAAGGAAGACTTCCTATGGTCCTTGCTCTTGGACCATTCTTTGATGAAGAATACACTTTCTTTTACTACTTAACCAGAAGTTTGAATCTACATGAGACTGTAATGTCTGTAGACTGTCTTACCCCCTAGTGTGTTTGACTCTTTGATTGCATCATCCCATGATGTTACTGTCACCTGCACTACCTGTATAAACTTCATCCTTCCTTATATCATTCCTTCCCATCTGTAGAAAAGTAGGGGGCACACTTAAGCAGAACCACCTTTGAACAGGTAGATGCATGGTTTTGTACCCTTAAGAAAATTGCCATGTCTAGCAATTCATTCCTGCTTGCTATATTATCATGCTGTTCCAGTTTCCTGTCCAGATCAGGTCAAAAGCATTCTCCCCGAGCTGCCTCTGAAGCGATGTCCACCCATGTTCATAGCACAAGAAGTGCCCCCACAGCTGTGATAGACTCCAATACTTTTAGGAGATCCATGTATATAAAAATAACTCTGTGCTGAAATATAAGTTAAAACTTGAAAAACTGCTAAACACTTGACATATCTTCATAAGCTCTTCCTCTACCCATCCAAATAAAATAACACTTCTAGTGAGAATATCTCAACCACATGAGGATCAATGTAAAAAACCCATTACATCAATCAGTGTCATCACGCAATCATTACATCAAATGGAGTTTAACCTTAACAATGTTTGGATTGTTAACAATGTTAAGATGATGGCAACAACAAAAATGATAATGACAATAATAATGATAATGATGATGATAATGATAATAACAATAGTAATACAATTATTATTACCTTTTAAATTCTGCTGCTGATATTTTATTCTTAATACTCTATCAATTATTTGTACCTGCTTGTTTGTTTGTTTTTTTCTAATTTGTATTTAAGGTGACTGGTGTTGTGCTGCTGAAACCACAATTTCCCTTAGGAGACCTCCTCAAGGGATTAATAAAGTTCCATTCTATTCTATTCTAAAGTCCTACCCAAGTAAATTACAAATGTCTCTGTAGAGCAAACATAATATTGATCATAACTTGTATCTTGTTTCTAATGCAGTCACTGGGTGTCAAGTACTTACTCTTTAAAGTGTTAAGTAGTCAAACTATTTCAGGTCTGCCCTGTTAAATGGGTCATGGTGGCTGTAATTATCTTATTTTTACTCAAAAATTCTGCAAGGTTAGCAAATGCAAATGTGTTGGCAGGTCTCTTGGTTATGCAAAAACCTCAGAGATTCAATAAAGTCTAGATTAAAAGAGAACTGGATAAAGAAAATATTCATACAAGCAAAGGATGCACAAGGAGTTGGAGAAGGTAAGTGAAAATGGTGGACAGCTTTGGTGTAAGAAATTTCAGTAGTGTCTAAGAACTGCTTATTTTGCTTATTCAGTGGGAGAATAACATTTCTCATTGTGTTTTTTATGAAATTCCTGCTGGTAGACACATGTTTCTGACAAAAATCTGCGCAGCATCTTACTTCTGCATTCTGGCTGTGTCTTTGAACTTCTGAACAGAAACAAACTTAATTGGTTTTGTGATGGGTCTATGAGTTGCTGGACAATTGGTCTCTTCCATCTTTGTCCTCTAGCTCATCAATTTGTCCTCTAATGTCACTCTAATTGTTGATAATTCCTCCCCACAGGAGTGCAATTACACCTGGAATTCACTACTGGTGGTGACCTGAAACTAAAAGGCCATAAACCTTGTGAGTTTCTGATGAGTCCAGAGTGAAACTTGGATCTAAGTTCAAAGGCTCCACAGACACAATGAGTTCAAAAATGTTACTGAAAATCACACAGTGGAGTACAAAGGATAAATAACAGACATATATGTATAGACGTGTGTGTGTGTGTGTGTGTGTGTGTGTGTGTGTGTGTGTGTGTGTGTGTGTGTGTGTGTGTGTGTGTGTGTGTGTGTAGTTACCCAGAATGGCTAAGTGAAGGCCGGACAGTCCTGAACCCCAAGGATTCCCAAGAAGGGACTGGTCCCGTCCAGCTACCGGCCAATTACCTGCCTGTACCACATGGAAGCTCCTGTCAGGAATCATAGCAGCTAAGATAAACAGGCATATGGCTCAATACATGAGTTGGGCACAGAAAGGAATTGGCGGGAAAACCAGACGTGTGAAACACCAGCTACTGGTAGACAGAGCAGTCACCCGAGACTGCAAGGCCAGGTTCACCAACCTGTGCACTGCCTGGATTGATTACAAGAAGATCTATGACTCGATGCTCCACACCTGTATCCTGGAATGCCTAGAACTGTACAAGAGCAACAGGACCCTAAGAGCTTTCATCAGGAACTCAATGCAGATTTGGCGTACAACACTAGAGGCCAAATTCAAGCCCATAGCACAAGGCACCATCAAGTGTAGGATCTACCAAGAAGATGCTCTGTCTCCACTGCTCTACATAGGCCTGAACCCCCTCAGTGAGATCATTGCAAAGTCTTGCTACAGATACTGGCTACCGAACTGAGCAATAATCAGTGACCTCCTCTACATGGATGACATCAAGCTGTATGCCAAGAGTGAACAAGACATAGATTCACTGATCCACGCCACCAGGATCCACAGCAAGGACATCGGAATGCCATTCAGATTGGAGAAGTGTAGTCAGATCCTAACAAAGAGAGGGAAGGGAGTCAGAACTGAGGGGATCAAACTACCAGAAGGCAACACTGCACACATGGAGGACAACTACAAGTACCTCAGAATCCCACAGGCAAATGGGAACCACAAAGAGGCTGCTAGGAAAGCTGCAACCACCAAATACCTGCAGAGAGTGAGGCAAGTCCTGAGGAGTCAGCTGAATGGTAAGAACAAGATCCGGGCTATCAACACTTACACCCTCCCCATGATCAGGTACCCTGCTGGAATAATAAGCTGGCCAAAGGAGGAGATAGAAGCCACTGACATCAAGACCAGGAAGCTCCTGACCATCCCGGGATGGTTTCACCCCAGGTCTAGCACCCTGACACTGTACATTAAGCAGAAGGAAGGAGGCTGGGGACTAGTGAGTGTCAATACCGCAATCCAGGATGAGACAACAAACATACATGAGTACATCAGGAAGTTGGCCACCACAGACTGCATGCTCAGTGAGTACCTCAGGTAGCAGAAACCCAAGAAAGAGGAGCAAGAGGAGGAGCCATCCTGGAAGGACAAACCCCTGCACAGTATGTACCACCGGCAGATAGATGCAGTGGCTGACATCCAGAAATCCTACCAGATAAAGAGCAGCCAAAGCTGGACTGAAAGACAGCACAGATGCACTAATCATGGCAGTACAAGAGATGACACCTAACTCTACCTATCCTCCAAACCCATGGCTACTCTCCCACCCACATCCATTTCTGACTTTTTAAGTGAAATCAAGGTCTGGTTTACTCACAACTTTCTTAAACTTAATGGCTATAAACCAGAATTCATTTTAATAGGCACCAAATCAAAACTGACCAAAGTCCCAAACAGAAGTCTTTCATTATCCATTGATAACTCTGTTGTCACACCCTCCCCTCAGGTTAAGAGTCTTGGTGTCATCCTTGATAGCACTCTTTTTTTCACAGCATATATAAATAATATCACTTGGTCTTCCTATTTTCATCTCCATAATATTAACCGCCTTCGTCCTTCACTCACTCCAAACAGTACCGCCATACTTGTCAATGCTCTTGTCACATCTCGTTTAGATTACTGTAATTCTCTTCTCTATGGTCTACCTCATATATCTCTCCATAAATTGCAGTTAGTTCAAAATACAGCTGCCCGTATTATTTCCAGAATTAGATCTATTGAGCATATAACACCTGTTCTTAAAGAGCTCCATTGGCTTCCAGTTCACCTCCATGTCAATTTCAAGATCCTGCTTCTTATGTTCAAAGCGCTTCATAACCTCGCTCCTCCATATTTATCTGATCTTCTCCATACATACTCACCCCCTCGTACACTTCACTCTTCTTCAGCTTCCCTTTTGTCTGTTCCACCTGCTCGCCTGACTACCATGGGACTCAGAGCCTTTAGTTGTTCTTCCCCAAGACTTTGGAATGCACTTCCACCAAATCTCCGGACCACAAACTGTCTCACCACTTTTAAATCTCGTCTCAAAACCCATCTATTCAAAATTGCATACAGCTGATTCTGTCTTAGTCCATTTTTACGCTGCTCAGCTTTAATACTTGCTTCATACTTTCATGCTTTTTTTTCTCTAATGTCTAAATTTTATTTTGCATGTTTTATTATATTGTATTGTTGCTATTGTTTTTTGTTCTTCTCTTGTTCTGTTTTGTAAGATGACCTTGAGGGTCTTAAAGGCCCCTATAAATAAAATGTATTATTATTATTATTACTCACCCTTTTTTTAAATTGATCTTAAATATTAAACTTTTTTTTAAAAATCAAGATGCAGGCCTGTGTCCCTGAGCTTATGAACAACTGATTTTTATTTTTTTAGTGTAAAAAAGTATATAAGTATAGAATTTTAAACAAATGCAGCAGTAATTTTAATCCATTTAACACATTTTTCTGCAGAGCAACTATTTTTACTTTTGTTTTATGGAAAATTTTCCAAAGGTACAGTGTCAGCATCTCTCCTTGCCTTTTTGTAAAAGTCACCACACCCCACTGATACTGTGGTGTTGAGGAAGCAGGATATACTGATGAGAAGTGGGTTCCTGGAACAGGGCATCCATGGACAAAAACTGATAACAGAAATATAATGCAATGATACTAAAATTTTTAACCAATATTGCATTTTTTCCTAGCTCACAGAATTAACTCACCCACAGAGTGCTAACCATGTTAGGTTGGAAAGAAATCCTACCAAAATCTACTTGTTGTGTATTACCAAGGTGGCCTTGCTTAAGGCTAAATTATAAGGTTTTCTTTTATTCTGAAATCAGATAAAACGTGGACATTGTCTAGTATTGATGTGTTCATCATTTTAGCCAGCATACTTCTTAGCTCAGTAGCTAAGTAAGCCACCCCACTGCCTTAAGGTGCCTATTCTTACCACCAGAGTGTTTTCGTTTGTTTTTTTTTCCTTAGTCGCTGACTCAAGACTATTCTTAATATATCAGAATATATTGTTTTGTTTCCCAGTGGGTGCAATCAGCGATGGTACACACATAGGATGCTTAAAACCTCCCCTTCCCCATCTAAACTGAAGTGCATGTAGCCTTCAGTCTCTCTTGCAGATTTAGTCTTCATCAGATAGCTTCCTAAAAGTGCTGAGAAGCACTGCCTCAGACAATTACTGCAAGTTAACGATGAAAAGAAAGGTCTGCCTGAAGAAATTTCAGATGATGTGCTATGCAAAGAAGGAAAAAAAGCCAACAGAGAAGATTAGATGACTTATAAGATGAAGTTATTTTTGTGGATAATATAAATAAAGTAAAAATATTCACTGAGCACCACTTTAACTCTGAAGTAACACTGAAGCAAGTGGTTAACTAAAATTAAAACAAAAGGTTTTGTTTGGTGGTGTCAGTACACTAACAGGGCTTATACCGAATCAGACTGATACGCACTGTTTACATGTTGACTTCTTCTTTATTGAGATAACACATAAGTTACACACACATATAACTGGCCGTGGTGCCCCCTACTGGTGATGACTTGCATAGCACACCGTAACGCTTGGTTCATACATAACATCTCCTCCCCACTAAGCTATGCGACCGTGGCACCACCCACAGAGACATTTCCCATAACCAAAGTAGTACCTCCCCCCCCCCTTTTTTTTTATTACAACATTCATGAAAACTGGAACTAATGTTGCTTTCTGCATGAATTTCTTTTCAGTTGAGAATAATGTCTCTGAACCCCAACATTCTCACAGAAATACTTAGTACGCTGACCCATCACAATAACGAGCGGGTGGCTTAGTGACTCTCACTGGGTAACGTCTTACAGACTCTGTAACCTGTGTATAGTCAGACAGTGGTGGTTTAAGAGACTGGGGTGTTTCTGGAGGTA
Source organism: Maylandia zebra (assembly GCF_041146795.1). Taxonomy (NCBI): domain Eukaryota; kingdom Metazoa; phylum Chordata; class Actinopteri; order Cichliformes; family Cichlidae; genus Maylandia; species Maylandia zebra. The sequence continues at coordinate 38,560,076 of NC_135173.1, read as the reverse complement.
AAGTGGTCCCCAGAACTTGTTCAACAGTCTCTTCCTGCAGAGTTGTACAAGGGTGAAGCATGGTGTCACTACCACTCTGGGCTGGTGACATTTGAGAGCTTGTCGGAGGATCCACTGTGACCTACTGAGATACTGACTCAGGTCGTGTCAGCATCTGATCCACATGACCTTTCCACACACCTTGTGCTCCCACATTCACCTTGTATGACACTGGCCCAGTCTTCTCCAGTACGACACCGTGCGTCCACTTGTCTTCTCCCTTTCTATAATCACGCACCAGGACAGGCTCGCCAACGTTGAACCGTCTGTCCCTGGAGTATTGCGGTCGGCATTGTTGTTGAGCATCTTGTGACCGACGCACTGCTCTGGCCACACTGGGCTTCAGAAAATCCAGCCGAGAGCGCAGCTTGCGTCCAATGAACAATATAGCTGGCGTTTCTCTAGTTGTTGCATGGGGGAGTATTGCGATATGTCAAGAGGAACGTGTCAAGGCGTTGTTGTACAGGTGCTGTACCCCTGGAAGCTTTCAATGCATGCTTGAATGTCTGCACAAAACACTCAGCCAAACCATTAGTGGCAGGATTATACAGCGCGGAGCGGATGTGTTTGACTCTATTAGCTTTCAGGAACACCCTGAATTCCTGAGAACAGAACTGCGGTCCGTTATCACTCACCAGGACGTGGGGAATGCCATGGCGACTAAAGAGACCCTGTAGCACTTGTATGGTTTTACCGGCTGTGGTGCTATCCATAATATGCACCTCAGGCCACTTGGAATGTGCATCTACCACCACCAGGTACATGTGACCTTCAAATGGACCCGCAAAATCCACATGGATCCGTTCCCACGGACAGGAAGGCCACAGCCAAGGGTGCAAAGGTGCTAACCCAGGCTCTTTTTGCACACGCTGACAAGAGTGGCAGGCTTTAGCTTGAAGCCCAATTTGAGAATCAATGCCAGGCCACCAAACATAGCTGCGAGCTAAACTCTTCATCCTCACCATCCCTGGATGTGCAGTGTGGAGCTCTTTCAGGACATGAAAGCGCAGCTTAGGTGGCACAACCACCCTCACGCCCCACATGAGGCATCCCTGCTGTATTGTGAGTTCACGTCTGCGCAGCAGATAGGGTGACAGCTCTTGATCTGTGTCCTTTGCTGCTGGAAAACGTCCAGTTGATACCATTTCCAGGACACGAGACAAAGTGACATCAGACAGCTACTGTGAACCGAGGAGCTATTGTCTTGATGTGAGCTTCTACTCAGGGTTTTTCTTCCAGTTCAGAGCAGAATTTTTTTTGTTGAGATACTGGATGTTGTGTTTTTCTCCACAATTTTAATTATAAGCTAGATACATTGCTGCTAACCGCAACAGGGATGAGTCAGTGAGTCAGTTGGGCTTGTGAATCATGATTCATGAGTCAGTAAAGTGATTCTCGAGTATTGAACGATTCGTTCATGATTTGCGCATCACTAGCGCCTGCTGCACAGGGAGAAGAGGGCGGGGCAGCGGGGGATTCTCTGGCTGTCTGGAGCAGCATCTAATAACCAACTCACAAAATAAAACAAAATAAAAACAAAACAAAAAACACAAAAACACCAGACATTATGATACAGACTTATAATTTGCACAGATGTTTTTTTGAAATTCTATAAAGTGAGCGCGAGAGCCCTCGGTGCGCCTGCTCGCTGCTGAAGTCAACGTACACTTTATTGTCATCTCCGCTACATACAGTCCAGTATATAGAGAGACGAGACGACGAGGCTTCAGTTACAGCAGTGCAAGTAAACAAACAATATATATAAGAAGAGTAAGAAAATAAATATACACTTTAGGACTTGGGGTAAGGGGATCAATAACAATTTAAAATTTATAATTTACAGTTTGATGATTTAAAGTCTCACACACAACCCGTCGAAAAGGGAGGGGGGGCGTGACGGAAAAAGGTAAGCGACCCATGTTGTAGGTGACATCAGACGCCGGAGATTTGGCGGGAAAAAAAAGCGAATGGTAGCATAGAATTTAACAAAGTTTCTTTAAGCTTCAGTATTGCCAAATAAACTAACCAATTGTTATATAACTAACAACATCTGTTCTATCATCTCTAACACCCTGGAGGACAACGAGGAGAGTTTAGACGCTCTCCAAGATTACATCGACCGGTGCTTCGAAGATTTTGTAATGAAGAAGGCCCAGAGCGTGTCTTCCCCGGCCAAAGTTGAGATGCCGTCATCTAAAAGATGTCGCCTGGCAGACTCCCCCAGCACAACATCGCCTGCCGGCAAAGACATCGTAGACATCCTGGAGTCAATCGATAAGCGATTGTCCAGTTTTGATGCGAGGCTGTCCCTGGTGGAGATCTTACACCGGGAATTTAAATCTCTAAAAGAATCCCTGGAGTTCAGCCAGCAGCAGGTGGAAACACTTGCTGCGGAAAACGCCATGCTATGGGAGTCGGTCAAATCTCTAACCGAAAATGTGACCCAAATAAACATAGAAAATAAAAAAATAAAAGAGACCGTTATCGATTTATAAGCCCGTAGCATGAGAGATAATCTGGTGTTTTCTGGTATTCCAGAATCTGCCGGAGAGGACCCGGAAACGACCGTGAGAAGCTTCATTAAAACCCACCTGAAGCTGCCGGAGGACACGGTAAAAAACATAGGGTTCGAAAGAGTGTATCGCATCGGGGCTCCAAAGACAGGAAGCGGGAGACCACGTCCTATTGTAGCCAAATTCAGCCACTTCAAGCAGAAGGAGCAGGTGAAGAGTCGTGGCAGAGAGCTGAAAGGAACGGATTTCAGCGTGAACGACCAGTTCCCCAGAGAGATCCTGGAACAACGCAGGTTCCTCTTCCCAGTCCGACGTAGTTTTATCCAGAAAGGCTGCCGGGCTGTCATCGCCGTGGACCGGCTCTACGTGGACGGACTGGAAAGCAGGGAAAGCCGTGATGAGAGGTAAAATAATTTCTTTCTCATCACATAAGAAGAAAGAAGAAAACAAAAATATTCAGGAACTAGAAAAAACCATCAAATTCTTAGAAAAAGCCTATGTGTTACACCAAGATCAAGAAATATTAAACAAAATACGCAAGACAAAACTAGAATTAAATGAAATTACTAATAAAAAGACTAAATTCTTAGTACAAAGACTTCGCCTGCAAAGTTATGAGCATGGTAACAAATCCAGACAATTTCTTGCTAACCAGTTAAAAATCAATAAAGAAAAAACAACTATATGTGCTGTTAAAGATTTATCTGGGAATACACAATATATGATCTTAAAAAAATAAACAACATTTTTAGGGATTTCTATGAAACTTTATATACACCACAAATAAACCCACCTAAAAACAAAATTGATCAATTTCTCGACAACATAACTCTTCCAAAATTATTAGACACCCAAGCAATGGCACTGGATTCGCCACTGACGCCAGGTGAACTCCAGGAGGCTCCAGGTCCAGATGGTTTTCCAACAGATTTTTACAAAGAATTCTGGACAATTCTGACACCAGTTTTTCACAGGATGTTGCAGGAAATCAAAGAAAATGGTAGGCTACCAACATATATGAACTCTGCAAATACCAGTCTCTCACTAAAACCAGGCAAAGACCCTGTATTTCCTTCAAGCTATCGTCCAATATCCCTTATTAATGTAGACCTTAAAATAACCTGCAAAGCTCTCTCAAAAAGATTAGAGAAAATAACCCCCCTTTTAATTCATCCTGACCAAACTGGTTTCATAAAAGGTAGGCACTCATCAACAAATACACGTAGATTACTTAATTTAATAGACAACTCTTGCAGTAAAAACATTGAAACCATAATATTTTCTTTAGATGCGGAAAAAGCATTTGACAGAGTTAACTGGAAATTTCTATTTGCAACTTTAAACAAATTTGGTTTTGGATCCTCTTTCATAAACTGGTTAAAAATATTATATAATTCCCCAACAGCTTGTGTCAGAACAAATGACCAAACATCCTCCAGCTTCTCTCTCCTGAGGGGCACCAGACAGGGATGCCCACTCTCCCCTTCACTGTTTGCAATTTTTATTGAGCCACTAGCAGCAGCAATTAGACAGGCTACAACAATTAAGGGCATAAAATGCAAGAACGTGGAACATAAAATCAGCCTTTATGCGGATGATGTGTTACTTTTTTTCCAAAATTCACAAACCAATCTCTCTGGGGTAATTGCATTGATAATTTCTTTCTCAAGTGTCTCAGATTATTCAATTAACTGGTCAAAATCTACAGTTCTTCTGATTAATTGCTCCTTCCATAATTCTTCTCCTTCCCCACTGCAATCTGGAATATAAAAAATATTTAGGTATTAATGTCTCTCCTAAGCTTTCAGAATTAACTAAATTAAACCACATCCCACTTTTAAAGACAGTAGAAGGCGATCTGGCTAGATGGAAATCTTTACCCATATCACTCATGGGAAGGGTCGCCGCTATAAAAATTATGGTCTTGCCAAAAACAAACTATTTATTTTCAGTGATCCCAAATAAGCCATCAAAAGATTGGTTCAGATCTCTAGACTCGTATATTTCTAAATTCCTTTGGAAAGATAAACCCCCACGTATCAGCTTAAAAACACTACAAAAGACCAAGGATAAAGGAGGATTAGATCTGCCTAACTTTAATCACTAGTAAATCCATAGTAAAAAAGAAATTTAATCCCAGTGAAGCTGAATTACAAACACCACCAAGTGTGGTACAATTTTTTAATCTAAAACCCCCCAAATTATATTCTAAAATATACAGAACACTTTCTAAAATAGATGAATCAATATCCCTTCCTATTGCAAAATGGGAAGCAGATTTATCAATCAGCTTAGACCAAAACCTTTGGTCTCAGATACTCTTAAAAACCTTTTAATGGATCAGAAATCCTAGTTTGCAATTAATACAATACAAAATATTACATAGAATTAACTATACTGTCACGATCCTGGGTCTTATGACCCAGTGTTTTTTTTTAGTTTATGTAAGCCCTTCAGGTTCCTAAGTTCATTTGTTATCATGCTTAAGTGTTTCTAGTTCTTATTATTTCCCCCTCGTGTTTCCAACTATGGTAAATCTCCCCTGCTTTTCATGTGTTTCATGTCTGTGTCTTACATTGTGAAGTTTGGGTTGTCATGTCTACGTCTCATTATGTTTCCTGTTTTATTGTGAAGAGGTCTGGTGTTTCTGTGTTCATCGTGTTCAGTTTTACTCTTCCCCTGTGGCGTTGTTATGTTCATGTTGATCTACTGTGCCTTTCTGTTCCATGTTTCAGATCCCTATGTTCTGTCTCCCCCAGTCTGTTAAGTCCACATGTCTTGAGTTCCGTCAGTGTGTTTCCTGTTTTACTTTCACAGTCTGTTCTATGTTAATGTTTCTAGTTTTGCTTCCCTTGCCTCGTCCTGCTTAATTACTCTCAGCTGTGCTCTCCTCCTGTGGCTCATTCCCCCTCGTTATCCCTCAGTGTATTTAAGCCCCATGTTTCTCTTTGTCAGTGTTGCGTCCTCCATCATAGCTGTGTGATTTTTCCCTGTGGCTCCTTGTGCTTTAGTTTTTCCCAGTTTAGTTTATTTTGTATTGTTTTTCGTGTCCCACTCCACGCCAGCAATAAAGCTGTGTTTTTTGAGTTTAACTTTTGACTCTGTGAGTTTGCGTTTGGGTCCTTCTCCTGCCTGCCACACAGCCGAACTGTGACAGAAGGACGCAACCAGACAATGGACCCAGCAACTCATAATCCCTCCGCTGAGCTCCGGGAGGACATGATCTATGCGGTGGAGTTTCTATGCCAGGAATGGTTTGCACTGCCCTTTGAAGAGTACCAGGAGGAGTTAGCCATCCGTCTGCAGAGGATGGTTTCTGGACTTCCCTGGCTATTTGGCACGCTAAACCCTCTCATCCAGGACTTCCTCGTTTCCTTTTTTTTTTTTTTTTTGGAAGTAACATCAGAAACAGCAGCATGTGACATCACGTGATGGCGGAGCTTCAGTTCATCCTTTGTCATCCTTTTTTTTTTTTTTTTTTTAATAGGACAGGGGGAAAGAATGAAAGAAAGAGGGGGAGAGGAAGAAAGAAAACCAAAGGGGAGAAGAGACGGTGAGAAGGGGGGGAAGAGAGAAAAAAAAAACTCCTGGGTCACCTGTATGGAGAGAAAGAAAAACAAAAAAAACAGGGGAGACAGCAAACAACAAAGAGCAACATAATAATAATAAAAAAAGCACCATCACAATAAACTAGCTAGTCATAGATATCAATAGTTACTAAATAATAAACGATATTGTGCAGCACGCAAGATAGACAGCGCACAGTGTGCTTTGAGGCAGCAGCCAAGAAAGCTGTAGTCCGCATCTGTGAATACCCATGTGTACACCTGTGTGCATACCTGTGTGGATCAGCATGCTTGCATTCCAAAGGTTTCTCCATGTAATGATCTGCTAGAGAGTGTGGGGAGCCACAGCCCTGTCCTCTATGGTATCAAGCAGGTATGGAGGAGATCAAAACTCCAGACATCCAGAGGCACCCAGAACACAAGAGACCAAGGAAGACCCACAGAGGGGCAGCCGCGCCACTGTCCCAGTAAGAGCTAAGGAGAGTCCCAGATGAGAGCTCATTCAGCAGCCGCGGAGCAGAAGCCAGGGGGAGTTGCAGTGACGCGCCCGTGAGCTCCGCCGGCAGCCAGCTGTGCCTGAGTGACCGAGCCCCAGGCCGAGAGGCCGGGGGCACCCCACCTCCAAAGTGGCCCGAGCGAGCCCCAATAAGCGGCCGCCAAGGAGTGAGCCGGTGTGTACCCGGACACCCACCCCCAGATACAAAGAACCACCAACGCACCGATACCTGAGGGAGTCCGCCACCGGCAGGGGAAGTGGTGGTGGGTGGAGATAGGCCTCCAAACCTTGGAGGGCCCGAGATGTCCCCAGGACCAGGACTTCCTCGTTTCCACCGTACACATCCGCCCGGATCGGCCTCTCCACTATGAAGACTCGGAGGAGGTTCAGCCCGGTCCGCTGGAGGATTCGCGGGCTGGCACGTCTCCTCCCCCTCCTTCCCGGAGAAAACGGCGTTCACGCCGTCAGCGATCCCGAGCAGCGGAGCAGTTTTCTTCCACTGCTGGAGGGCCCGAGGAGCCCGTCCAGCTTCATGCCATGTCAGCTGGAGGGCCCGAGGAGCCCGTCCAGCCTCAAGTCACGTCAGCTGGGGGGCCCGAGGAGCCCGTCCAGCCTCACGCCACGTCAGCTGGAGGGCCCGAGGAGCCCGTCCAACCTCAAGTCACGTCAGCTGGGGGGCCCGAGGAGCCCGTCCAGCCTCACGCCACGTCAGCTGGAGGGCCCGAGGAGCCCGTCCAGCCTCACGCCACGTCAGCTGGAGGGCCCGAGGAGCCCGTTCAGCATCACGCCACGTCAGCTGGAGGGCCCGAGGAGCCCGTTCAGCCTCACGCCACGTCAGCTAGGGGGCCCGAGGAGCCCGTTCGGCCTCACGCCACGTCAGCTGGAGGGCCCGAGGAGCCCGTTCGGCCTCACGCCACGTCAGCTGGAGGGCCCGAGGAGCCCGTCCGGACTCACGCCACGTCAGCTGGGGGGCCCGAGGAGCCCGTCCAGTTTCACGCCACGTTAGCTGGCGGGCCCAAGGAGCCCGTCCGGCCACCTTCTGCTTCACCACCTGTGGCTGTAGTGCCGCCACCTGCAGGACCACCACCTGCTGCGCTACCGCCTGCTGCTTCTGCGCCTCAGCCTGAGGACGACACCTCGCCTGGTTCTGCTACACCTCAGTCTGAGAACTTATACGAACTCATCTCACCCACTATAGACTGTGTGTTGCTGCAACTTACACAGCCTCCTGCCACGTCAGCTGGGGGGCCCGAGGAGCCCGTCCAGCCACCACCTGCGGCTGCCTCACTGTCACCTGGTTCTGCTTCAGCCTCGCCTGGTCCAGCCTCAGAGTCTTCAGCCTCGCCTGGTCCAGCCTCAGAGTCTTCAGCCTCGCCATGTCCAGCCTCATCAGAGTCTTCAGCCTCGCCTGGTCAGGCCTCATCAGAGTCTTCAGCCTCGCCTGGTCCGGCCTCATCAGAGTCTTCAGCCTCGCCATGTCCGACCTCATCAGAGTCTTCAGCCTCGCCATGTCCGGCCTCTGCCTCTGCTGCGTCTGGCCCTGCCTCGCCTCAGCCAGAGGTCTCCGCACCTGCTGGCCCTGCCTCGCCTGGTCCTGTTGCGCCAGCTGGAGGTTCAGTCAAGCCCGTCCAGCATCCTTCCACGCCGTCGACTGCAGCGCCATTATCTGGTCCTGCCTCGCCTGGTCCTGCCACGGCCCAGCCAGAGGTCGACACCACACCTCTGCTCGTCTCGCCTGCCAAGCCACGTCCAGCATAGCTGTTTCCGGGGCCTGTCAAAACAGCCTGTTCATGGAAACCCACCAAACCACCCGAGGGGTCACGTCCACATCCACACTACCGTCGACCACCAGCCAAGCCACCCGACGGGTCTTGTCCACGTCGCCGCCGGCCGCCAGCCAAGCCGCCCGAGTGTGGCCAGCCATACCTGCTTCGCCACTGCCTCCTTCCTCGTGGCCGGCCCCCTGAACCTTTGAACTATGAACTGTTATGCTATCGACCTCCAGGACGGCCCCCTGAACTACTTAACTGTGGACTTTTGTGCTGTCACCCTCCAGGTCGGCCCCCGGAAAGTTTTGAGTACTGTCTCCGGAGCTTTAGTGCCTTTCTGTCACGGTCCGGGGCAGCGGCCATGTGGAAAGTGGAAGGAGGACCCAAAATGCAGCACTTATTCAGATGTGAGGGTGATTTATTGTTAATAACAAACACAAAGTGGAGATGGCAAACAGAACTAAGGACGAAACTAAACTGGGATAAACTACACAGAGGAGTGGCAAACCTGAAGATGAAGGGAGAACAGCAGGGAGAACACGCAGAGGATTACACCAGGTAGGAACACAGACGACGCGACGAGGAGCAGAGGAAATCACACACTATAAGTACACGAAGAGACACTGGGAAATCACACACAGGTGGGGGAAACAGCTGGACCTGATTAACCTGACGAGACAGGGGAACACTAACACCAGGGACCAACAGAGGGAGCACAAACCCAGAACCCAGTGTCTAAAATCCCAAACACAAACCATCCCAAAACAGCCATGAATAATAATGAAAGTAATAACAATAAGTACATAAACATAAAGTCACTGAGTCATGGTCGCAGGACCATGACAGTACCCCCCCCTCAAGGGCTGGCCCCCGACAGCCACAGAAACACACCACCAGATCCGGGCGGGCGGCAGGGGGCCCAGGACGGAGGGACCGGACCACGACCACGGACGGAGGCCCCAGAGTCCAAAAACAAAGATGAACACAAAACCCACAGGGGAGCAGAGTCCAAAGCACAGTTCAGGAGGCCGTCCACGAAGAAGGCAGCGGCGGCGCGTAAAGAGTTCAGGAGGCCGGCCGTGCGGAAGGCAACGGCGGCGCGTAAAGAGTTCAGGAGGCCGGCCGTGCGGAAGGCAGCGGCGGCCACACAGGCGATGGCGGTCCGGGGGCCGGCCGTGCGGAAGGCAACGGCGGCCAGTCAGGCGATGGCGGTCCGGGGGCCGGCCGTGCGGAAGGCAACGGCGGCCAGTCAGGCGACGGCGCTCGGCCAGTAGCCTAGCCAGCGGTCCAGAAAACTGCCGTTTAGCTCCAGACCCAAACGAGGCTGGGCCAGGCGAGGCTGAGGGCACGGAAGCCGGGACCGCAGCAGGCGGAGACGATGATGCAGACACAAAGGCTGGACCAGACGAGGATGCAGGCACGAAGGCTGGACCAGACGAGGATGCAGGCACGAAGGCTGGACCAGACGAGGATGCAGACACGGAGGCTGGACCAGACGATGCTGATGAAGCTGATGATGGACCAGACGAAGACGAAGATGAAGCCGGACCAGACGAAGACGAAGATGAAGCTGCAGCTGAAGCTGGGCCAGGTGAGGATGAAGCTGGACCAGAATCAGGCGAGGATGAAACCGGGCCAGGCGTGGATGAAACCGGGCCAGGCGTGGATGAAACCGGGCCAGGCGAGGATGAAGCTGGACCAGAATCAGGCGTGGATGAAGCCGGACCAGACGAAGATGAAGCCGGACCAGACGAAGATGAAGCTGCAGCTGAAGCTGGGCCAGGTGAGGATGAAGCTGGACCAGAATCAGGCGAGGATGAAACCGGGCCAGGCGTGGATGAAGCCGGACCAGGCGATGATGAAGCTGTAGCTGAAGCTGGGCCAGGTGAGGATGAAGCTGGACCAGAATCAGGCGAGGCTGAAGCCAAGGATGAAGCCGGACCAGGCGTGGATGAAACTGGACCAGGCGTGGATGAAGCTGGACCAGGCGTGGATGAAGCCGGGCCAGGCGATGATGAAGCTGTAGCTGAAGCTGGGCCAGGTGAGGATGAAGCTGGACCAGAATCAGGCGAGGCTGAAGCGTCAGGCTGAGGCGTGGCAGTAGCAGGTGGTAGCGCTGCAGGTGATGGTACTGCAGGAGGCGGCGCTGCAGCCACAGGTGGAGAAGCAGCCGCAGGTGGAGAAGCAGCCCCAGGTGGCCGGACGGGCTCCTCGGGCCCCCCAGCCGACGTGGCAGTCAGTGTGGCATGAGGCTGGACGGGCTCCTCGGGCCCCCCAGCAGGCGAAGCAGGAGGCTGGACGGGCTCCTCGGGCCCCCCAGCGAAAACAGCCGCAGAACCAGTGGGCACCGCAGCCCCCGGCACACACGAAACAAGACCAGTAGGCACGCGGGCCTCCGGCACACATGAAACAAAACCAGTAGGCACGCGGGCCTCTGGCACATGTGAAACAAAACCAGTAGGCACGTGGGCCTCTGGCACACATAAGGAGGGCTGCAGCTGCGCAGAGCACTGACCCTGCTCAGGCAGTGACAGCCCGGTGCAGTTCACAGCTGGCATCTTGGCCACCAGGGGTCCAGAGTAAGCTGAGGGTAGTAACCCCGCCTCTGGGGAAGCCCCGGAGTGAGTAACAGTCACTAATGTTGCCAGCTGTTGAGGAACAGGTCCGTAATGTAACAGTTCATCTCCCTGCCTAGAAACAGCGGTGGAAAAACAGTGTGAAAACTGTGATTCAGCTATTACCGGAACCGTGGGTTGTAGCGATGCTAGCGGTGATGGTGGTGGCTGAGTGGCTAACTGGAGCGGCGGCAGAACAGGCAATTGCGCCCCCAGGGAGGCTAACGGCTGAGCTACTGACTGGGGAGCTTGTGGCCGAGCACTGAACTGAGCCGGAGAATGGCGATAAAGTCCTGGCTCAGAAGGGGTGGCAGAGACACAGTCTGTTAGTCTTGCAGAGGGTCTGTACACGCCCACTTGGGAAGGATCAGTCACCACGAAGGTGGGTAAGCGATCCATACAGTCTCCCATCCCGCTCTGAATAGCCCCAGAAAACAAAGTCCCGGAAACTGGGGAAACCAAAGCGTCCCGCTCACTCACCGCATCGGGCTGCTCGAAAGGGAATGCAGACGGAGGGTGAAGTCCAAGGTCTAAAAGGAGAAACTCCCGCTCCCACGGACATAGCGAGCCCAGAAGCCATGGGAGACCGGTCACCAGACGCTGTAGCCGCCTCTCTATAGCGCGCTGGGACGTGCCACCCGGGCTTTCCAGCCACAGGTCGATCAGCTCCTGTGTGGCATCGATTAGATTCTCCCGTAGCTCCTTGGACGGGTTAAGCGCTGCTGGGTCCATCTTGTGGTCGCGTCGTACTGTCACGGTCCGGGGCAGCGGCCGTGTGGAAAGTGGAAGGAGGACCCAAAATGCAGCACTTATTCAGATGTGAGGGTGATTTATTGTTAATAACAAACACAAAGTGGAGATGGCAAACAGAACTAAGGACGAAACTAAACTGGGATAAACTACACAGAGGAGTGGCAAACCTGAAGATGAAGGGAGAACAGCAGGGAGAACACGCAGAGGATTACACCAGGTAGGAACACAGACGACGCGACGAGGAGCAGAGGAAATCACACACTATAAGTACACGAAGAGACACTGGGAAATCACACACAGGTGGGGGAAACAGCTGGACCTGATTAACCTGACGAGACAGGGGAACACTAACACCAGGGACCAACAGAGGGAGCACAAACCCAGAACCCAGTGTCTAAAATCCCAAACACAAACCATCCCAAAACAGCCATGAATAATAATGAAAGTAATAACAATAAGTACATAAACATAAAGTCACTGAGTCATGGTCGCAGGACCATGACACTTTCATGGGCTTTTTGCACCCTTTTTGTGGGACTTTTGCTCTGGTTTTGGTCGGTTTCGGGCCCTCCATCCTGGACCCCCACCGCCCACCCTAATTTACGAATAAATTCTTTACAAATCCTACCATGTGAATTCATGGATTTTTTTTTCACATTCTGTCTCTCACAGTTGAAGTGTACCTCTGGTGCAAATTACTGACCTCTGGCATCATTTTAAGTGGGGGAACTTGCACAATCGGTGGCTGACTAAATACTTTTTTGCCCCACTGTATATATATATATAGGTCCCTCCAAGGATGAGGGACCTATGGATTCTTCGATACCCAACATCCACAATGACGGCGAAACAACTAGTAGCTCAGTGTTCCAACATTCGAAAGAAGGGACTGCTCTCACAGCTAGAGATTGACGAGGTACAACACAAATGCTACAGCAAGGAGGAGTCAGGACGCCAGGTCAGGGGGGAGATATCATCACCCCCACCCGAGATTGGGTACATAGCCCCAAGTGCGATAGGAGAAGGATCGTTGAGTGCGAGAGGAACTGACCTGAAAAATAGGATAATGGCCAAGCTTGAAACCTGGATCCCCCGTAGCCGGTTACCAAGATTACGTGAAGTACCCTCAGAAGGTCTGCTAGATGATGTTAATGCAGCACTACGGACAATACCTACAACCACGATTACCGACACTAACAAGCTGATCTACAATACGGCAGCAGTGATCAGTGAGATGCTTGGCTACAAGTTGAACAGCCACAAGGGGCAGTACCCTCCATGGAGAAGGAGGCTAGAGGGCAAGATCAAAGTAGCACGGAGGGAGGTTAGCCAACTAACGGAGTTGCAGAAAGGTGCGACAAAGAAGGTGCATAAGAAATACAGCAAGCTGTCCATACCTGAGGCCTTGGAAACTGCCAAGCAAAGACTCACAGCCTTGGCCAGCCGCTTGAGGAGGTACACCAGAGAGATAGAAGGCAGGAGAATAAACCAGCTGTTCTCCACAGAACCAGCAAAGGTGTACTCTCAGTGGCAAGGGAACAATAATAAGAGAACAGCACCACCAAGGCTGGAGACGGAGCAATACTGGAAGAGCATATGGGAGAAGGACGCAACCCATAACGGCAATGCTCAGTGGCTAGTGGATCTGAGGGCAGACCACAGCGACCTCCCTGAACAGGGTCCAGTAACTATCACAGTGGCAGATATCCAAGAAAGGGTCTCCAGTATGAAGAGTTGGACAGCACCAGGGCCCGACATGGTTCACGCCTACTGGCTAAAGAAGCTGACTGCACTCCACGAGCGTCTGGCAGCACAAATGAACCAGCTGCTAGTTAACGAGAGACACCCGGAATGGCTAACCGAAGGTCGGCCGGTCCTGATCCCCAAGGACCCCAAGAAGGGACCGGTCCCCTCCAACTACCGACCAATAACCTGCCTCAGTACTACATGGAAGCTCCTGTCAGGCATCATATCGGCTAAGATGAACAGGCACATGGGTCAATACATGAGTGGGACACAGAAAGGAATTGGCAAGAATACCAGAGGCGCAAAACACCAGCTACTGGTAGACAGAACAGTCAGCCGAGACTGCAAGACCAGACTGACCAACCTGTGCACTGCCTGGATTGATTACAAGAAGGCCTATGACTCAATGCCCCACAGCTGGATACTGGAATGCCTAGAATTGTACAAGATCAATGGGACCCTAAGAGCCTTCATCAGGAACTCAATGGGGATGTGGCGTACAGCACTAGAGGCCAACTCCAAGCCCATAGCACAAGTCACCATCAAGTGCGGGATCTACCAAGGAGATGCTCTGTCCCCACTGCTGTTCTGCATAGGCCTGAACCCCCTCAGTGAGATCATTAACAAGACTGGATACGGATACCGACTACGGAACGGAGCAGTTGTCAGCCACCTCCTGTACATGGATGACATCAAGCTGTATGCCAAGAGTGAACGAGACATCGATTCACTGATCCACACTACCAGGCTATACAGCAATGACATTGGAATGTCGTTCAGACTGGAGAAGTGTAGTCGGATGGTATCAAAGAGAGGGAAGGTAGTCAGAACTGAGGGGATTGAACTACCAGAAGGCAACATTGCAGACATAGAGGACAGTTACAAGTACCTGGGGATCCCGCAGGCAAATGGGAACCATGAAGAGGCCGCTAGAAAGGCTGCAACCACCAAGTACCTGCAGAGGGTCAGGCAAGTCCTGAGGAGTCAGCTGAATGGTAAGAACAAGATCCGGGCCATCAACACGTACGCCCTGCCCGTGATCAGGTACCCTGCTGGGGTAATAGGCTGGCCAAAGGAGGAGATAGAAGCCACTGACATAAAGACAAGAAAGCTCCTTACCATGCATGGAGGGTTTCACCCCAAGTCCAGCACCCTGAGACTGTACGCTAAGCGGAAGGAAGGGGGCCGGGGACTGGTGAGTGTCAGCACCACAGTCCAGTATGAGACAAGGAACATCCAAGAATACATTGGGAAGATGGCCCCAACTGACCGAGTGCTCAGTGAATACCTCAGGCAGCAGAAACCCAAGAAAGAGGAGGGAGACGAGGAACCATCATGGAAGGACAGGCCCCTGCACGGTATGTACCACCGGCAGATAGAGGAGGTGGCTGATATCCAGAAATCCTACCAGTGGCTGGACAAAGCTGGACTGAAAGACAGCACAGAGGCACTAATCATGGCAGCACAAGAACAAGCTCTGAGTACAAGATCCATAGAGGCTGGGGTCTATCACACCAGGCAAGACCCCAGGTGCAGGCTGTGTAAAGATGCCCCAGAGACAATCCAGCACATAACAGCAGGGTGCAAGATGCTAGCAGGCAAGGCATACATGGAACGCCATAACCAAGTGGCCGGCATAGTGTACAGGAACATCTGTGCCGAGTATAACCTGGAAGTCCCGAGGTCAAAATGGGAGATGCCCCCAAGGGTGGTGGAGAATGACCGAGCTAAGATCCTGTGGGACTTCCAGATACAGACGGACAAAATGGTGGTAGACAAACAGAAGAAGACGGCCGTAGTGATCGATGTAGCGGTTCCGAATGACAGCAACATCAGGAAGAAGGAACACGAGAAGCTCGAGAAATACCAAGGGCTCAGAGAAGAGCTCGAGAGGATGTGGAGGGTGAAGGTAATGGTGGTCCCCGTGGTAATCGGAGCACTAGGTGCGGTGACTCCCAAGCTAGGCGAGTGGCTCCAGCAGATCCCGGGAATAACATCGGAGATCTCTGTCCAGAAGAGCGCAGTCCTGGGAACAGCTAAGATACTGCGCAGGACCCTCAAGCTCCCAGGCCTCTGGTAGAGGACCCGAGCTTGAAGGATAAACCGCCCGCAGGGGCGTGCTGGGTGTTATATATATGAAGGAGAAGCACATTAATTCATAAATGTGATCTAATAAAGGTAAAGGGAAAAAAATAACCATGTTTGCTGTCAATATGGCTTGTAATTGGGATGAAGTGAACATCTGTTGAGTAATTTAACATAAAATTGTTTGATAGTGTTAATTTGGAAAGCCAAAACTCTAGCGGGTCCACCAGACCCATGAACACTGGCTGAGTGACAAAAATACGAACACCACACAAACGTTAAGAAAGAAAAAAAAAATAGGCCAGCAAGTATTTCTTATCCTGTGCATGTACTGTGCATGTACAGTAGGTTCTTCTTCAAGGGTGGCCTTACTTTCAGTGGAGGCTCTGTATCACTGTAAAATGATGCCCGATGCCCCATCAGATCCAGAATCACCCCACCTTCTCTAAAGCTCCCTTCTCTCAGACTAAGCTAATCAAAGTAATATAAATAAACAAATCATAATACAATATACAGTTGTATGAAAAAAGAAGTTCCAGTGTTTTTCTAAGATTTTTAAATATCAGGGTATAATTAAAATCATTTGGTCCTTACCAGGTTATACAGCTTAGTAAGGACAACTTAAGATGAGCAACAGCAACATAATATACTGTGTGAATTTATTTAACAACAAGTTAAGCCAAAATGCAAAGTATTGGATCATAAACTATATCTCCAAAAGTTGATTCTGTTCATCTGGACGTAGCGTTTTGTGGGAGAAACGTTTCATCACTCATCCAAGTGACTTCTTCAGTCTCAGCTGACTGCAAGTTTCCCCAATCTTATAAACAGTACATTTGCATAATGACTGAAACCAGCCTGATGAAGGAACAATGGGCTGGGAGGTCAGTTCTTTAATCTTAATTATGCAAATTCTCATGACCATTGATCATATGTTCACCCACACAGACCTGGACCAGTACGCCTCATCTGTACTGGATTACATCTCCAAAACCACAGACAGTGTCACCACCCAGAAACGGATCACCATGTACCCCAACCAGAAGCCTTGGATGAACCGGGATGTTCGTCTCCTCCTGAAGGCCCGCAACACTGCCTTTAGGTCAGGAGATGCACACGCCTACAGTACAGCCAGGGCTAATCTAAAGAAGGGCATCAAAAAAGCCAAACACCATTACAAAAAGAAGGTAGAAGAACACTTCTCCAACTCCAACCCCCGACGCATGTGGCAAGGACTCCAGACCATCACAGACTACAGGACCACCAAACCCTCCCCCGCATCCTCTGATGTCTCCTTCCTCAACGAGCTCAACAACTTTTATGCTCGTTTTGAGCGAGGGAACCCCACAACCACAACCAAAGCAGACATGACGCCAGACCACCAACCTATGACTCTCTCCCCCACCAATGTAGGAGCGGTGCTGAGCAGGATCAATGTCCACAAGGCTGCAGGCCCTGATGGCATCCCCGGGCGTGTTCTCAGAGCGTGTTCTGGGGAGCTTGCAGGAGTGCTCACAGACATATTCAATCTGTCCTTGGCCCACGCTGTGGTACCGGCCTGCTTCAAATCCACCTCCATCGTCCCGATACCCAAAAACTCCAACCCATCTTGCCTCAATGATTACCGCCCAGTAGCACTCACCCCCATCATCACTAAGTGCTTAGAGCGACTGGTCCTAGCACACTTCAAATCCTGTCTCCCCCCCACCCTGGACCCCCACCAATTTGCATACCGCCGGAACAGGAGCACAGAGGATGCAGTCTCCATCGCAATGCACTCTGTCCTCTCACACCTGGACAACAACAACACCTACGCCAGAATGCTGTTTATAGACTTCAGTTCAGCATTCAATACAATCCACCCCTCACAACTCATCAGGAAACTGACAGACCTGGGTATCAGTTCCCTCATCTGCAAATGGTTACTGGACTTCCTGACCAACCGCCCCCAACATGTCCGGCTGGATAACCGCTGCTCATCTACCATCACAATGAACACCGGTGTACCACAAGGCTGTGTGATGAGCCCTTTCCTCTACTCCCTCTTCACCCACGACTGCAGACCTGCTGATGGTTCCAACACCATCATTAAGTTTGCAGATGACACCACGGTGATTGGCCTCATCAGTGACAACGATGAGGCCGCCTACAGGGAGGAGGTGGATCGTCTGGCTGAGTGGTGCGACAGAAACAACCTGCTGCTTAACACCGAAAAGACCAAGGAGCTCATCGTGGACTACAGGAGGAATGCTGACCCACATCCACCCATCCACATTAAGGGGACGGCTGTGGAGCGTGTGAGCAGCTTCAAGTTCCTGGGAGTCCACATCTCCGAGGATCTCACCTGGACGACCAACTGCTCCAAGCTGGTCAAGAAGGCTCACCAGCGCCTCTTCTTCTTGAGGACTCTGAGGAAGAACCACCTGTCCTCAGACATCCTGGTGAACTTCTATCGCTGCACCATCGAGAGCATCCTGACCAACTGTATAACAGTCTGGTACGGGAATTGCTCTGCCTCGGACCGGAAGGCGTTGCAGAGGGTCATGAAAACTGCCCAGCGCATCGCCGGAGCACCACTTCCTGCCATAAAAGACATCTACAGGAAGCGGTGTCTGAAAAGGGCTGGGAAAATCATCAAAGACCCCAGTCACCCATCACATGGACTCTTCACCCTCCTGCCCTCTGGGAGGCGCCACAGGAGCCTCCGGACTAAGACCACCAGGTACCGGAACAGCTTCTTCCCCACAGCTGTCAGACTCCTGAACTCTGCCTCCTGACATCTGACCCACGTTAAACTCATGGACTGAACATACACACACCCACAATGGACAACTGTACCCTCAAACACAATAATAACATGGACTGAACCACCACTCACAACCACTAGCACTTTATATAGCCTCTGTAGAAACTATCTACACCCTCACTTATCTTAACTGCACTACTGTATAGCTCTGTGTAAATAATCATTCTGTACATTCGATAATTTTTAATCCTACAACTGTTTACAACTTGCATAGTTCCCATTTCTGTATAGCTGTATATCCCAGATTCTGTAAAGTTATTTATTTCATATTCTGTATAGTTTTTCATATTTATATCCTGTTCATATCCTGTACATAGCTTGTACTCACTACAGCCTGTACATACTATAGTTATAGAATATTCACAACATACTTCATACCGTGTACATTATAACATAATAGACCCATTTCTGTAATATACTCACATATCTATATTATTGCTAATATATATTGTAATATATCTATATCACTAAAGCACTTCTGGATGGATGCAAACTGCATTTCGTTGCCCTGTACCTGTGCATGTGCAATGACAATAAAGTTGAATTCTATTCTATTCTATTCTATTCTATTCTATCATCAACCACTGACCAAAACCCACTGATCAAAGACCACTGATCAATGGCCATGAGTACCATTCACAGAGAGTCGGGGAATGGCTGCAATCACAACGTATGATTGCAGCAATGAACTATACTTTATGATCCAATACTTTTTGCAGCAATAACATGAAATGATTGTTGAAACAATTGTTTCAGATTGTTGTGGAAGAATTTCAACTCATTCTTCTTTACAGCATTGTTTCAGTTTATTGGCTTTTGTAGATATTTGTTTCATACATGACTGTTTTAATGTCCTGCCACATTAAATGTCTTGTCCTACATTTCATTGGGTGGAGATCAGGACTTTGACTGGGACATTGCAACACTTTGGTTATTTTCAACATGAGGTTGTAGATCTCAAAAACAAGCCCAGTTCATTACCACATTCACCACTGTGCTTGACATTTGGCATAAGGTGTTTGGACTGATAAGCTGTGTTTGGTTTTCTCTAAGCATAGAGCATTATGGCCAAGCATCTCCACTTGGTTTCAAAGGACACTGTTTCAAAGTCTTGTGGTTTGTTCAGATGCAACTTTGCAAACCTAGGCCATGCAACCATGTTTCTTTAAGAAAGAAGATGATTTCTACTTGCAGACTTTTCAAACAACATGCCAACTCAGGCCTGTTGGGTCGGAGATGTAGCTGTTGGATGTTTTGCAATTTCTGAGCATTTTATGGTCGAATCTTGAGGTGAATTTGCTAGGGCATCTGAATCTTTGAAGACTGACAATTTTCTTCAATGTTTTCAAGTTGTAAATAATCTGTTTCACTGTAGAATGATGGCTTATTTGGATATGGCCTTATAATCTTGCCCATTGATGGCCATAAACAGCTGTTTGTTTAAGGTCATTGCTGATAATCAGTTAATCTACTACATTTGATTAACAGCACCTGAGTAGTACTTACCTTTCCACACACTGCTTCTGAATTTTGTCTGTTTTTGTTAAATAAATATCTACACAGTCTAATGTCTAATGTATTGTTGTTTATCTGAGGTTTTACTTACCACATTTAGACCCTTATTTAAAACCGTAGAAATGAAAGAAGGTGCAGTTTCTTTTCCTGACTAGCATATTTTATAGGCTTTTAATTATAGGTTACCCAAGTCTTTAATTAGCTTTCCAACAGGAGCATCCAATAAATTACAGTGTATTCTTCAGTAAGTTAATATTTCACGTCACAGCATAGCACAGACTTTAAATGTGTCATTTTATTTGAGTAGTTCAGTCTCATAACATGGATCATTTATTTTTAATATGAATTACCATAATTATTCATTTGAAAGTTGGGTTAATTGTTTAACATGTCAGCATTGCAAGTGGTGGTTTTGTTGTTGATATGAATATTTAACAGGTGGTGAAAAAAAGTAGAGTAAATCAATTTCACTGAAAAAATTATATCAATAAAATAAAAAGCCAACCACTGTAAAGCGATTCTTGCTATTCCCCCACATGCTTTCATTTGAAAAGTATAATTAATTGTGACAAACAGCCTCACAATAAAAACTGATGTTTAAACTGCATTTGCAGTAGTCAGCATTTGCTCAACTTATGTTTAGAATGTGTCTCTGTATTACAGAAATTCAAAGTAAAATGTAATTATATCCAAATGTAAAAAATCATTTTTAATTCCTTAATTAGCCTGAAAAATGCAGGTTCCCACACAGTGTGCCCAGCTTTCTAAACACTAAATTCCCTTACTGGCCCTTCGTTTCTGTGATAGCTGTATAAAAAAAAAGTTAGGGTTTATTTTGTAATGAAATCTCTGTTATTCTGTTTTTACTACATTACCATACATCTACATCAATGTGAATATAGTATAGACTTTGTCATGACAACTAATATATAATATGTTGACGTATAGGTCTGTTTTGGATCATTTTTCTGCATAACCCAAGTATATTTGAGCTTGAGGGCAAAACCTGATGGATGGACATGGAACCATGTTTGAATTCATGGTTCCATTAATTATGAAAAGTCATCCAGGTCCTGAAAAACATTGCAGTCCCAGACCATAACACCACCACCACCATGTTTGATCACTGGTATGATGTTCTTATGGTAACAAAACATAAACCTTCCATAAAAGTTAATCTTGTCTCATCTACGTAACTTTTTTCTCAAAAGTCCTGGAGATCAAGTTTTTCATTCTGAAATTTTAAATGAACCTTTGTGTTCTTTATGGTCAGCAGTAGGGCTGCCACGATTAGTCGACTAGTCACGATTACGTCGACTATCAAAATCGTCGAAGCTTGAAGCTTTGTAAGATCACAAAAGATGCAGGGATAAGTAGTAGGATTTAAGAGTGTAATAACGGACTGAAACAGAAGATGGCAGCACTGCATGTACAAGGATGCCAGCTGCCGTTAAACCCCAATGAAGAAGAAGCAGCTCTGTCCCAGAATTCATAGCGCAGCCCAGCTCAGTTTCCAACAATGGCAGCAGCTAGTTAGTTTTAATATTACTCTTATTATTCTTTCTGGGTCACAAAAGAAACGTTTAACATATTTTCAGGCGAGAATGTAACTGTGTAAACCTCAAATATCTGTTCAGTTTATCAAGACGTCACATATTTTCAAAAGCGCTCCGACGTTTGCGGAGACGTCCGTTACCCACTAGCTCGATAGCTAGCCGGGGGCAAGGCTCACTAGAGCCCGTGAGAACACCGGACTCCCGGCAAATCAATTTCAAACCCACCGCTGTCTTTTGTTACTCAGGTTAAATATATATAAGTCACTTAGATAACTTAAAAATTTTATTGTTTGGCTTTTTTTAGTATTTTATTTGTTCCTGAGTAAATTGGTTTGGCTGAGATTAAAGTTATAGTTTTTACACAGCTGAATAAACGTCAAGCAGACAACTGATTATCAGAAGTGTGAGATGCTCGAGAATATACTCCGGTGTCCTGTTATATTTTAGATCGCAAGGAGTTTATTAAACTTCACCGAAACAATCTGCAAATTTCATTTAAATTTAATAAACGATCATATCTTGTCTTTATTTTTAGTTAGCACATACCTTAAACACTTAAAGCTGTAAGCTAATAATAGTTATATAAGAGCAGATGCATGCTGGTGCAATAATCTATACGTTTTACGTCCAATGAATGCATGATCTGATTAGTCGACTAATCGCAAAAATAATCAGTGACTAGTCGACTATGAAAATAATCGTTTGTGGCAGCCCTAGTCAGCAGTGGTTTTCACCTTGGAATGCTTCTATGGATGTCATTTTTTGCCCAGACTCTTTTTTTACTGTTAAACCATAAGTGCTGGCCTTAAATGAGACAAGTGAGGTTTCCAGTTCTTTAGATGCTCTGGGTGTCTTTTGTGACCTCTTGGAAGAGTTCTTGATGTGCTCTCTGAGAAATTTTGGTAGGCTTCCCACACGTGAGAAGGTTCACCACTGCAAAATTTTCTACTTTTGTGGGTAATGGCTCTTGCCATGTTTCAATGGAATACCATTATTTTTATTTTCTCAACACCTGGAGCTGCAGTCAAATAGTATGTGTTATGTGTAGCACAATTCTGCACTGTTAGTGCTTGGAAGATGGAAAAAATAAAGAATACTTAATTTTGAAGCCTTAACCTCCTACTACCTTCCACGGCATGCATTTTAAATTTCTCTATGATATTTGGACATATTTGGATCCGATGAATGTAAAAACAAAGAATTACCTGATTTTTTTTTTAACCTGATTTCTGTTACTAAGAAAAATGAGAGCCACATATGAGGATATTTGTTTCAAATTTCGATAGAACAGGGGCAGTATAATGTCCTTGTAAGTGGATATCAGGCCCTTGTAGCGCAAAATTGAGTATTTTGGTCTAAATAACCCAAAATGTAATGTCCACATATGTGGACACCAGGTTCTAGGAGGTTAATATGAACCAAGAAAACCATATTCTGCCCCTCACTGGAATTTCTAATTGATACATTTCATGTATTTTGATATTGGTGTAGTTAGTACTTAAAAATTAACTCACTGCATTTATTTTAAAGAAAGTATATTTAAATGTTTTTTGTTTTAAAGCAAGCTTATTGAAATAGCAGGATACCATGTAAATGACAAGATAATATGGAAAATTATATATACTCTGATACACTCTTCTTGTCTATTTACTTATACAGCCCAGTCTCAAAGCAATTAGTTAAATAATCACAAAAAAATTGTCTTTTTTGAATGTTCATTGTCACAGAATATGACTTTTCTGTGTTAGCTAACACAAATTTGTAACAGATTTATGTAGGACACATATTTCATCAGTAGTATACATTTCTTTAGAGAAAGCAGGGAATTGTCACCATTGTAACTAAGAAAACAACGTTAAGCATATGTAAAAAGCATGTAGTCTTTTATGCCTAACACTAATCATGTAACTCATACACCTAACGAAGCAACATACTTAATAATTAATAACATATTTATGAGTGATACATACAGTGGGGCAAAAAAGTATTTAGTCAGCCACCGATTGTGCAAGTTCCCCCACTTAAAATGATGACAGAGGTCAGTAATTTGCACCAGAGGTACACTTCAACTGTGAGAGACAGAATGTGAAAAAAAAAAATCCATGAATTCACATGGTAGGATTTGTAAAGAATTTATTCGTAAATTAGGGTGGAAAATAAGTATTTGGTCACCTCAAACAAGGAAAATCTCTGGCTCTCACAGACCTGTAACGTCTTCTGTAAGAAGCTTTTCTGTCCCCCACTCGTTACCTGTATGAATGGCACCTGTTTGAACTCATCATCTGTATAAAAGACACCTGTCCACAGCCTCAAACAGTCAGACTCCAAACTCCACCATGGCCAAGACCAAAGAGCTTTCGAAGGACACCAGGAAAAGTATTGTAGACCTGCACCAGACTGGGAAGAGTGAATCTACAATAGGCAAGCAGCTTGGTGTGAAAAAATCAACTGTGGGAGCAATCATCAGAAAATGGAAGACATACAAGACCACTGATAATCTCCCTCGATCTGGGGCTCCACGCAAGATCTCATCCCGTGGGGTCAAAATGATCATGAGCAAAGATCCCAGAACCACACGGGGGGACCTGGTGAATGACCTGCAGAGAGCTGGGACCAAAGTAACAAAGGTCACCATCAGTAACACACTACAACGGCAGGGAATCAAATCCCGCAGTGCCAGACGTGTTCCGCTGCTGAAGCCAGTGCATGTCCAGGCCCGTCTGAAGTTTGCCAGAGAGCACATGGATGATACAGCAGAGGATTGGGAGAATGTCATGTGGTCAGATGAAACCAAAGTAGAACTTTTTGGTATAAACTCAACTCGTCGTGTTTGGAGGAAGAAGAATACTGAGTTGCATCCCAAGAACACCATACCTACTGTGAAGCATGGGGGTGGAAACATCATGCTATGGGGCTGTTTTTCTGCCAAGGGGACAGGACGACTGATCCGTGTTAACGACATAATGAATGGGGCCATGTATCGTGAGATTTTGAGCCAAAACCTCCTTGCATCAGTGAGAACTTTGAAGATGAAACGAGGCTGGGTCTTCCAACATGACAATGATCCAAAACACACCGCCCGGGCAACAAAGGAGTGGCTCCGTAAGAAGTATTTGAAAGTCCTGGAGTGGCCTAGCCAGTCTCCAGACCTCAACCCCATAGAAAATCTGTGGCGGGAGTTGAAAGTCCGTGTTGCTCGGCGACAGCCCCAAAACATCACTGCTCTCGAGAAGATCTGCATGGAGGAATGGGCCAAAATACCAGCTACTTTGTGTGCAAACCTGGTAAAGACCTATAGTAAACATTTGACCTCTGTTATTGCCAACAAAGGTTATGTTACAAAGTATTGAGTTGTATTTTTGTTATTGACCAAATACTTATTTTCCACCCTGATTTACGAATAAATTCTTTACAAATCCTACCATGTGGATTCATGGATTTTTTTTTCACATTCTGTCTCTCACAGTTAAAGTGTACCTCTGGTGCAAATTACTGACCTCTGTCATCATTTTAGGTGGGGGAACTTGCACAATCGGTGGCTGACTAAATACTTTTTTGCCCCACTGTATGTTATGTGAAAAACTTTGACATGACTAGATGGCATTTATGACTCAAACTTGGGTTTCTGGTATCAAAGTCAAGATGATTTGGTGTTCCACCTCCCCTCTGATTATGGACTTTTTTGCTTTTGAATCGGTACCTTACACTTGACAATTGGACTGATGTCTTTAGGGACACGAGATAATGTTGGAATATCCATGCTAAGGAACACACAAAAAAAAGAAAAACGTTTATGTACAGCAACATAAATCACTCGATTAAAGTTTGTAACTACATCACAAACTACCATGACAACAGGTTGACCTTTAATACTTTTTAGTCCAACAATAAAAGTTCAAAGACGTTATTTATTTATTTAGTGAATCTTTAATAAAATGAAGATCAAAACAGACTAAAAGAAACTCCAAGAGCAGGATAGTGAAATCATTTTCAGTGCCTGTTATTTATTTTTGGAGGGGCTCAAATTCTGCTCAGTTATTTATCTAGCACAGCAGACAACAGTTACTCACCATGATATGTCAGGTCAGTGTTCCCTTTAACTTCAGACCAAATGCTCTTCAACATGGCTCACTCTCTGCCATTACTAGAGTGGACAGTTGTTGCACTGTATCATCTTGTGCTCTTCCTCTCTCTTTTCTTTTTTTTCCCTACTCATTGGGCCTGCCTTATAACATTCACAGTCTCATTTGTACAGTACGTATGGGTTGTCACGCATTATGGGCCGTCTGTTTTAGCTGAGAGTATCTAGTCTGACCTTCAGTTTTTCACAAAAAAAAAAAAAAACTAAAAAAATCCTGCAGTGTAACAGGAACTACACACAGCATGCTCACTGTGACAGATTTCATCATTAGCGGTGTTAAGATATAACAGAGACAGGAACAGCAAATGAGTTTGGTTAGCAGTGGGATGTCCAGCTTTCTCTGCAGTGAATGTTTGCTCCTTTTTTCCAGTTCTTTGATAAGATCCTATTTCATGTTCAGCACAGTTTCCCAGCATTATATCTGTATTGTGGTCAAAGGTTCAGCCTCACATTCTATTCTATGTAGTGTGAAACCTGATAATGTTTATGTCTTTCACTTTAATATACAAAACATACCTTGTATACTACTGGTGAGGTTATCATTGCACTTAATATGGATATTGATAAAATATTGGTAAAATAATGCCTGCCAACACTGACAATTTCCCCACCACCTACATTTTGAGTCATTGCAGACAACTTGAAAACTCCACACAAGATTTCAATAACTGTAGAATTGCTTGCTTCCTTTTACTTATTTTTTAGGAGAAAATTCAAATTCACATTTTTCAGACAGTGAATCCTGTCTGCTCTTGTGGTTGAAGTAACTGAATAGTGGAGTAGAGAGTCTCTGTTTTGTTCTTGGACAAGTAGATTTCACTGTTCCTCCGCTGCCAGCTGAGCTGAGAAACTTTCATAAACACATCAATTAGCCTTGCTTCTGCACCCCTCCCAAAGACAGCACGCAATAGGAAGGCTGAGACATTATTGAACATATTGGGATGATCAATCCTTGTGTAACCCTTATGTTATTGTCAACTTCGTAGTAGTTATTTCAACTAGTACTAGTCCATTTTTAAATTAAGATTAGTGATTAGAGATAAGATTTAGTTTAGATTAGTCCTTATATATAATCCAAAATATCAAAATCAGTGCAGTCATTGAAATGTTCTACATATCATAGTTTCAGATGTGTTTATGTGGAAAAAAGTGTTCTCAGTATCTGTCTGTTGCACTACTATCAGTTACGTACGTTCTGGGGTGCTAAATTGAAAAGGTGTGTCTGTTAGTCTCTTTAAATGGTGGGTGAAGATAGGCAGAGCGAGTACTTTGCTGTTCAAATATAGTACATTTCAAATATAAAATCACTCTCACTGTGATCTCTTAACTAGCAGTTGATATGGGCTGAGTAAGAAGATAAAAGTTACTGAAAAAAGAAAATGTCATTACACAAAATTAGCTGCTATAAATATCACCAAATGAGTTCACAACATAGTACCTTCCACACAAACAGGATAATGATTGCACTATTTTTGCATAGTTATATATTGGAAAAATCTGGACTAGTGTGCTTTGGCATTGATTGAACTGATAAAATAAAATAAAAAAAACATGCTTTTGTTTATTTCCTTTCAAGATCTCTCTAGACTCTAGTGTGTGCTTTTAACTCCAGTCATTTTGACACCTCTTAATGCAAGAATGTCACACTTATTACCCAGGTAGTTGCTTTTCAAGCACATAATGCCTATCCAAGTGAACTTGATTTGCACTTAGTGGAAAATTCACATTTACTCTGACAATGTAAAAAATGCATGTTAACTGCCTTGGGGCTAATGGATGATAAAGAAAAGTAGATGTCTTATCTGATGAAACATAGTTTATTTGAAATGGAAATTTGTTTCTGAAAAACTCAATGTTTTATTTATTTATTGTAGATCACGCATTGTGAATTTCTTAATTCAGAATAAAAATGGTAAATGGCCTGTATTTTATATAGCGCTTTGCTAGTCCCTAAGGACCCCAAAGCGCTTTACATATCCAGTCATCCACCCATTCACACACACATTCACACACTGCAATAAATAAAGCCTAGTGTAGAACTACCCCGATTTTATTCTCTTTTCACTGGGTCTCAGTTGATTTGGATTTGTTTTTAAGTTCTCACACCGACATACAGAGTACTAAATGGGCAAGCCCCAGACTACTTATCTCAACTTCTTGTTAAGCACACTGCTGCTCGCTGTCTTCACTTACAAGCTCAAACTCTATTAGTTGTCTCTTAGTTGTCCCTAGTACTATACTGAAGACTAGGGGGGAGGCAAAGCTTTTCAGTCTGTGGCACCAATGCCCTGGAATAGTTTACCAGTCCTGCTCCATTTCTCTGATTCTGTGAAAGAACAAACAAAAAAACAGTTAAAAACATTTTTTTAATCTTTTTTTTTTAAATCAGGCCTTCTGCTGACACTCGTTTGTTGTTTAATTTATTTTTATTCCATTTTAACATGGTTCTCTTTTGATATTATGTTTTATTGTTTGTACAGTGATTTGTCACTTAAAAGTGCTATATAAATAAACCTTACTCTACTTGTTCTGCCTTGAGTTTAGTGCCCCCCTATTGAGCCTTGTTGTTAATGTGACATGCACTTTGACCCAGAACAGGAAGTCGGCCATGTTAGTTGGGGTAAGCAGGTTCACATATGCTGAAGGGTTCCTGTAGTTATCCAATCCTGCAATCCTATTTCTTGTTATTGCCTTCGAAAGCATCATCTGTGAGTACTTGTTTACTTAAGTGTACAGAGCAAAATTTTTGTAACATTTTGGTAGGTTTGTGTTCTAAAGCCCAAGTTTGTGTATTAGTATATTGCTAATCTAACTACATGCTATGTATACATAGGATGACCTATTATATGAATTTGTCTTTGTCTTTTATTGCTAACCTTGACTTGCTGTAGAGTAGATAAGCGAATTTGAAGGCGCTTTCATAATGGTATTCTTATATTTAACATATTGTAGCTTCACTTCTCTTTGTTTTAACATTGTAGTAGTAGCTATGCGATCCAACTTAAACATTCCCAAACAGATGCATATGCAGTTTTAATATATCATTATATTAATCACCTTACTATTGTATTGTTTGTTTTTATGTTTTGGGTTTCACTCTGATTCAATGGTGTATGCCGGTGCAACATAAAATACAGCACCTGAGCTTGGACGCAATATCCTGACTCCCATATTATTTTGAATGGAGTTTGGCTGGGTGCTGAATTGTGTACCTACATACACATGCACACACACAAGGAGAGCAGTACACTACTTTTCTTACTTATGAACTAGTTACTGTTATCTGACTTTCTAAATGTGCATATCGTAATTTAAAAATAAAATGCTTTGTCATACAAACCGTGTATATTAAATTGAGCATAATAATATTATGTCATGCTTCAAACAGAGAAGCAGGCCATGTTATTATCTTATTTGAATATTTTAAAATTGTTTTAATTTAAACATATAATAATAAATTTGATCAGAATATTCATTTCCAAAACTGCTTGTGATGCCTAGACATGGGAATCTAACAATTACAATTAAGGTTGTTTACATTATTATTTTATTAAAAATATTATGATATCACCTTACAGAAATAATGCATCTTAAGCAGAACCTTGTTGATCAAGTAGACACAGTCTTGGCTTACATATCAGCCCCCGAAGGCAAAAGTTCTCTGCTTAGCATCACTGATTCTGTCATTATTCGAATCGGGGAGTCTGTTGTACTCTCAGAAAAATTATGGTTCTTAAATGTTTCTTCAGATGACTTCATGGTTCTTTAAAGAACCATCATACATCAAAGAACCTTTTTATTTTGTTGATGGTTCTTTAAAGAACAAGAGGTTCTTCATCCTTAGCAATCTAAGTTTGATGGTGTAAAATGGCATAAATATGTATTCACTATAATTAGGGTGAGAATTATACTGTGTGTTTTGTTTGTGTGCATGTGTGTGTGAGACTTCGCAGTCATTTCACAAAAACCTATATCCATCAACACTGCAAAAAAATCAACTGTTGAAACTCTTTCAACAAAATTGAAAGAGTTGGTATGTTAACCTATTGGAGCTCTGTCATTATGCAAAGCACTTGCAGATAGAAATGTCCATAAAGCATGCCTAAGAAGAGTGGAAAGATCAGATTTTAACTGACCTGTGATCCAACCTGCTGCTCAAAATTATGCAAGTGCTCTTAATGGCCTTCATCATCCCTGACATAAGTACATCAGTGTCAACAAAGTGTATGAAACATCACACTTGATGGAAGCGATGCCATTTGTCATGACCTTAGGGGTGTCCAAATTCAGAGGCCGCATCCTCCTGAGGACCCGCCCTTTACGGTCTACGTGGGCCGGGTCCTCCGAAGGCCGGGCAGGCCGGAAGTGAGCGGCTTTGAAATTGGACAGTCTGGCCTTCAGTTTTGCATCACCAGCTGTCTCGGTGAAGTTTAATAAGCTCAGCCGTCTGCTCCTTGCTGTCTAAAATATAACAGGACACTGGAGTAAATTCTCGATCATCTCACACTTCTAATAATCAGTTTTCTGTTTGACGTTTATTCAGCTGTAATTTCAGCCAAACTCACGATTTACTTACGAACAAATGAAACACTGATAAAAGCCGAACAATAACAATTTAAATTTATCTAAGTGACTTATATATCATGTTCAACCTGAGTAGCGAAAGACGGCAGGGGGTTTATAAATGCTGTGCCGGGAGTTCGCTGTTCTCGCCCCGGTCAGCTGTCGAGCTGGTGGATAACAGACGTCTCCGAAAACGTCGGAGCGCTTTTGCAAATATGTGATGTCTTGAAAAACCGAGCAGGTATTTGAAGTTTACACAGCTACATGCCTGCCTGAAAATATCTTAAAAGTTTATTTTGTGACCCGCTACGAATTGTGGGATATGGTGGGCCATAAAGGATACATCTGACCCATCCTTCAATTTCGGGGAAAAGGAGGATGCATTTGTCAGCTGCATTTGGAGGAGTCTACGAATTTGGACAGCCTGTGTCGTAATCGCTCTACAAATGCGGCCTCAGGAAGATGCACTTATGAATTTGGACATCCCCCTTGTGCCTGTGAGAATACTACTGGAGATACTACGTCAAGGACATTTACACAATAATGAGATGGACAATGGGGTTTCTGTTCCCAAAAATATGCAATTAAATACAGAATATTGAAATAAAGTTGTTCTACAACAACTTTATTTCAATATTTCAGTATAAGTTTTTACTTTTAGGTTCAAAGTTGGTGATTAGTGTGTCACAAATGTACTTAAATTTCTATTCTTGTTCTTCTTTGATTCTTTTTTTTCATCTAGGATTGCCCTATCATTCAGTAATTGTGGTACATTGTTATTTTCTGATATAAGCTATGTTTTCCTAACATAAAACATACAACAGTGTTTTTGATTCATTATTTTTAGATTTCCAGTATTCTCTTGTAATCAGCTTTTGTGATGCAGTAAACCACAGAACATTGATTGCATGGGTTGTGCTAAATCAATCCTTCCTGCATATCCACCTATCGTTATTAACAGCTGTTCTCCAAAGTACCATAGACACAAACAAGGCCATGCAATGTTGCCATAGAAACCAGCAGTTTCACTCTAATGTCTCTTTGTTAAAATGCAGTGGGTGGGGGATTAAAACTAGAGTGACTCCAAGAAGGCATGACTGCTTTTGTTCAGGTCTCACTACATTGTACACGATGGGTGTCATCCAGATTTGTTTTAAATCTTCTACTCTTAAAATGACAAATTGCTTGTTTTTTTAAAAAGTAAGTGTGTGTGGGTGTGTGTGGTGGTGGGGGGGGGGAGTGAAACCAGCCTCACAGTTTCCTAGAGAAGTGAAGACATTACACTGTGATATTTCAAGCATCATGTTTTGTCATACACTTTTCTGTCCTAATGGCTATTTACGGTGTACTGATAATGGAAATGAACTCTGTCACATGATAAGCAGTACAAAGACACCACAGTTTTCAGATTTTCCTCCCATATCAAAAACAATAGTTTTCATAATTACCGTGTTCTATTCTTATCGGTATCTCAGGAGTTCAATTATCTACAATGGCACTGACAAAAGCAATTGGTGATGTAATCTACACCAATCAGCCATAGCATTAAAACTCTTGACATGTGAAATAAATAACATTCATCATCTTGTTACAATGCAGTGTACTGCTGGGAAACCTTGGGCCCTGACATTCAATTGGATGTTACTTTCTAATGGCACTCCCAGACAGTATCCACCCTCCAACACAGCAAAGCTACTCAGCAAACATGACAGAGCTCACTTTATCCAACTTCCACACTCCCTAGATACAAGTCTGATTGAGTATGTGTGAAATGTCACTACAAGCCCAGTCAACAAGGCCCCAGCTTCCAATCCTAAGGACCCAAAGGATCCACTACTAATGTTCTAGTGACAGACACACATGGGGGATTTTCACAACAGTGTCAGTTTTTAATATCTGTTGATCCATGTAATTGTCGATAGCAAAAAAATAATAAAATAAAAATAAATTATATATAATACTGCACTTGAATCATCCTATGGTATATTTGTCCAATAACCTGGAAAGAAAATTGACAATAAAATGAAAAAGAAAACACAATGTTCAGAATTATTATCTAAAACCCATGGTTCCACTCAGCAGCAATGATTTCTTTGTTTATTTCTTATAAGCATGATATAGGTTTTTGTTTGTTTGTTTGTTTGTTTTTAATTATTTAAAACATTAGGAAGTAATCTAAAGTCATCAACAGGTTTTTAGGGATAAACATCACCCCTAACAACATCCAAGAATTGAACACATACTTAACACATACATACTTAACAAGCTTTGATTAACTGATTGCTTTGTGTGTGTGTGTGTGTGTGTGTGTGTGTGTGTGTGTGTGTGTGTGTGTGTGTGTGTGTGTGTGTGTGTGTGTGTGTGTGTGTGTGTGCTTGTTTGTTTGGTTTTTGTTTGTTTGTTTGGTTTCATGGACTCGGAAAACGCTAAAGGACAACACAAAAACTATCGCCATGACTGAGTAAAAATGTATTGTAGATAGTTTCAAGTGTATCCTGCAGATTAATTTATTATAGAAGAATATAATTAGAGTTGTGTCTCTGTGTAGGCATACCCCCAATTTTGCTGCTTCTCCACCACCTCAGCTTCCACTGCTGGTGTAAATAGCAGGTCATCAGCAGTACTGACCAAGCAGAGGAAGACATAAGTAACTTTGCAGCTTAAATTTTCCATAGTTTGTGTTATGCCTTACATGCTTTGCTCACTGTAAAGCAACTAGTACAAGGTTAACATGTGGTGGTGGTGGGAGGGGGGGGGCAGTTGGGGGAAGGGGTAATGGGGGGATGTCACAATTTGATTGTGACACTTAAAGAACCAGGCAGTCTCAAAGTTAAACAAAATGTAAAGGTTCATGTTGAGTCTGTTTCTGTGACAGTCTGGAGACAGACCTAGCTGTTGGCTCTCAATCCCATCCTTCATTGGGAGGTGTGTGACAGAAGACAGGGAAAGCAGACAGCCCTCTGAGGCAGGTCTCTGTGGTGTTCTTCTAGAAAGGTCACTTGTGCTTTCAGATAAATAAAACAACACCTGGCTCTTAGAGAAGCTGCCGGCTCCACGCCAATTCCTGCAGAAAGACAGGGGTCCCAGGTGCCAAGCACAGCAACCACTTTGAGCTGCCTGAGGCTGAACATTACACCTTTATCCTTAGGATGGGCTCACTACACATACACCTGACAACAGCTTTTTATATTTTCACTAAGTGAAAACAAACAACAGAAAACAGCATTAAAATTACACAAGCAGAGATCGTTCACGAATGCATAACGTGAAAAGACACAAACGCCTCAACATTCAACTGTGTTGTTGGGGTGCGCATCATATGTGATTTAGGGGATTTAACGACTCCTTTTCAAATACTGAATAGTATCATAAAGGAACTAAGCCTATACATTATCGAGCAAAGACATACCATCTAGAGAGCTGCGTGCACCACAAGTGGGGGTATACCTACATTTAACATTTGCACTAGAAAACACTTTTCAGCCTTCTGAGAGGCATTGTCTTTGGTTCAATAGCATAAAATAATAATAAAAAATACATTCTATATGAATGGAGGTTATTAAAATGTCCTTCTTTGAAGAATGCAATGTCATAGTAGTCTCAGTTACTAGCTTTTCACCATTTGAGTCTCATGAAGTTTTTTGTGGCATTAGAAATATCTACACAATAGATTTATTATTGATACATCTTAGACAGTTGTCTAGTAGTTTTATATTGCAATAAAATGCAGCAAAAGAGTTGCTAAATTAGTTATGAATCCATGAAGAAATACTGGTTATCAGATTAGGATTTTTTTCTATTTTCTTTCTTGGCTTGGGTTAATTTTGAAAATTGTAAAAACTACTAAAGGGGAAGGAGAGACGAAGTCTAGAGCAAGAGAAGGAGAGCTGCTACTAGAAAGCGTTCAGACACGTCAATTCAATTCAGCTGGTCTGTCAACCCCATCATTGATGCCGTCATGCATGTAGAGCCATCATTCCTTTGTGTGCAGTCATTCCTCTGTACAAGGCAAAAGCAGCCATGTTTTATTTATTTATTTTATTTTATTTATTTATTGTTAGAAAAAAATCAGTGGATGGATAGGAACTAAATAATTATTTCAAGTAATAAAATTAGTATTATTTTTTTTAACTTTCTTCGTGGGCTGTTATTTAAAGTTTATTTCAAAGGAATAGAATAATTAATATCATTCGAAAAAATATGCTCTGCACATGCAAGGCTGAGCACAACTAAAGGAGGAGATGGAGTTAAGGTCACATCACCGAAAAGGTGACAAAGGGAAAAAAAAGCAACATGAGATACTATCTTAGCAAAATCTTAGGTAACAGCATGCTACCAGAATATCTTTTGTGCACCTACTTATTTTTCTGAACCTGGTGAAATGATGAAACATAATTCTTCAAATGAGACATTTCCTCATTTGAAGATCTCCTATAGAAACTCAGTAAGTTGAGACCTGGTAACAGCAAAGGCCATAGAATACTGATTAAGTCATTCAGTGAAACATTGTGTGTTGGTAATACTCACTGTTATTCTGAAAGAGAATATTGTTTAGGCAGCATGCAAATGTTTCTTTACAAAATAAAGTTGAAGGATGATAAAAACAAAGGCCAAAAAAGATAAAGAAACAAATAAACACTCCGCAATAATTGCTAAAAACTGGTTTTCAAATTTTAATTATAAACATGAAAATCTAAACAATATTGAACAAAAGGAAGAAAAACACTTTTCTCACATAGCCATCTTATTGACAAAACGAATTACAGCATGGTTCGGAGGATTGTGATTGGTTAAGGTTGGGAGTGATGCAAGGACAGCAGCAGCTTTTTGCTTAATTTAAAGAATTTAAAAGAATTTATCATGCACTGAAAGGACAAATTTATAATAAATTTATTCTTTGATTTTCACGACACACAACTAATCAATCCTCATCTGCTCTATTGCTCCCTCAGTAGCTTCTTTCTGCCTGCACAGGCACACAAATTCACACATCCTCTATGATATATATAATGTTAGGTAATGGTCATGCAAAATCCTTTGTTTCATTAGATGGTAATCAAAGCAGCTTTCAATACCTTTCCTTTAATGTGAAGCCCAATCATGATGAAAAACTGAGAATTTGGTTCATAATTATAAGGCAGGAACCAGGAGTGGAGTTTGAAAATTAACACATAAAAATATGATTAAAAAAAAAACCCAAAAACACATATTTTTACTTTAGAGGGATATATCAGAAAACTCATCAGCCTTTTTGTGCTTTTTAAAAAAAAAATAAAAAATAGAAATACCAGTGATATACTAGATTTCTATTTAATTTGAATTTCTTAATAAATAATGCTTGTTCGTTTGAGTCAAGCTATGTAGTTTGATCTGACATAACCTGCCAACTTCCTAGTGCAAAGTCTGGATCTCCTGTACAATAATTTTCTTGACCTTATCCCAACAATTTCTGTAGTTTATGTGAGAAAATAACTTCAGAGAGGTACATATTGCAGGAAACCGCACTGTGTTGACCTTCAGGACCATATGACAGTAGATATGAAGGAAGAGCATCTGCTTTTTGATTTGTCAACATTAACAGCCCCTGAACTTTTGTTCTACATGGTTTATTGTTGCATAAACTGTGCACTGACCTGGCAGTTTATTAGATGCACTGAGCTACAGCCAGCATAACCTGCCTTCAATAAATCCTACCTTCATGAGGCTTATCAGGTGTTGTTGACACTGTGTCAGAGAGGTGTTGATTTAACCATGTGGTCAAGTCTGTGGAGGATTTAGACCAATCTGGTGGACAGTTTGTCTCTGAAATTGGGGACATGGGACAGATAGTATTTCAATAGAAACACTGACACAAATGCAATAAAATACACATTCAGGCCAACCACTTTAAATATGGGAGTCTGCTATATGTTAGCAGTTGGCCATGTATGATCATAATCAGGCAATTTAACAATCTACATGACATGATACAAAGCATTGATCACCATGACCACGATCTGTTTATAAGGTTGGGGAAACATGCAGTCAGCTGAGACTTAAGAAGTTACTTGGATGAGTGTTTCTCCCACTGAAAATGCAAATTAAGCTTACGCATAAGTTCAATAAGAAAGATCTGTATTCAGTCATCTCTCTGCTTTCCCAGGTGTGCAGCTGCTAGTCTATTCTTTACATCACTTCCACTTTCTAGCACTGAGCAATGCTGTTACTGTAGTTCAATCATATTTCTGCCCGCTTTCTTCAACCCAATCAGCCTCCACTCTGCATGCTTTAAATTGCACTGCTCATCTTTCATTCCCTGCTGCAGACTCCTTTGCGCACTCACCTCCTCTTCTTCTCCACCTCAAGCAAGTCACTTCATCTAAGCTTCCATCTTATCTTCTGGTGGTGGTGAAGTCTAGTTGCCAAATAAAATACTTGAACTATGTATATCAATAAATTATGTTCACGTCCTTCTAATTAACTCTCCTTATTAAACTTCCAGATGAACAGAATCAGTTTTCTAGGACCTCCTTACCCAGGTGATTGAGCATGCATCAAAACATGATAAACCATCTTGCTTTAGCTTTAACCACAGAACAGCTTGCTGCTTTGAGTCTGATGATCCAAGAGATGTAGTGAGTGAGTGGTTAAAAGCTCTTAGACAAATAAAGGCACAAACTTTGATTTCCATAAAACCAAACAGTAAACAAACAAAAAAAAGTTTTTTGAACTAAATCTGTGT
This sequence comes from Maylandia zebra, assembly GCF_041146795.1. Taxonomy (NCBI): domain Eukaryota; kingdom Metazoa; phylum Chordata; class Actinopteri; order Cichliformes; family Cichlidae; genus Maylandia; species Maylandia zebra. Next base: position 38,523,192 of record NC_135173.1, on the reverse strand, counting down.
AACAAATTTTTATTTACTGAATTTAAATGAATTTAGCATGTAGTAAAATATGCTATTCTATTTATTAATGGAAGTTTGTACAAGATTACACACTGTTAGTACAACTGAAATTACAGTTGTACTGTTAGTACAACTGTAATTTCATATGACTTTAAATTCAGTGCGTTCATTAATTGTATTAAATGGTAAGTGGACACAGCAGAGAGTGGCCATTTACCAGTTCTAATAACTGATGATGATTTGTGCTTCTTGTTGTGCCAAGAATGGCAAAATACATCATACACAACTCCCAATTCCCTCAACCCATAATGCATCATGATACTGTTATACTTTCCCTGTACTAGAAAAAAAGCAGACTGTCTCAGCAGCAGAAAGAGAAACAGAGGAAACAGTAATAGGTATGTCAATAAGACCATAGAGCGAGCTGGTTCACTTGGGATCCAACTAGCTCTAGTTCTAGAGAGCACTTTCAGCCAGTTGTGGGAAACGGCGCACAACTGAAGCATCTATTCTTTATGTTGATGCATTTGCAACACATTCTAGGTTTACATCTGGGCTGGCGAAGGCTAACACTAACACAAGCAGTGTAATTGGAAAGGTTATATTTTAATTTGTTTGCTTTGATAGATAGCATAAACAGAATGCTACTTGCACTGTGCAGTGGTTTCCGGGAAGAAAAATAACTGGGGCTGAAATGATCACACCCTGTGGTTTATTAAAACATACTGTATCACTGAAGAACTCCACATCATAAATAATGCTGCTGAATCTTAACAATATGCTCCATTTGCCATTGCCTTCCAGGCTTCACGAATAGCAGAATCCAGCTTGGGGCCTTGACCTACACTGAAAACAAAAGCTTTAATATAATAATTCACAGTGAACTTAACCAAGATCTGCAATGCAAAGGGACACTGATTGTTATCCAAGTTACATCACCTTCTGCAGTAAACTGCATATGTTATAAATCATCCTACTATAAATGAAACTATAAAAGGCTTGTTTAACCTAATCGTGCACTCTCATTGATATGTGATATAAACAAGGACAATGGAGAACTTTAAACAATATAAATCTAAAGGTATAAGAGCATAAATCAGTATGATGAATGCAAAGTATAATAATCATATACTAAGAATAATTTACTCACAAAGCAACGCTGTCCCTTTTTTCTATAAATCAATCTAGAAAAATACATACATATATACAAACACACACTTTATATATATATATATATATATATATATATATATATATCAGGGTAAAATAAATACGAGCACAGCATAGACATATATTAATGGTTTATTGTCATTTTGTAGTATACCAAAAGACAAAAAGGCATTTTAACCCTCAGCACAACATCACTACTAATACATGTCACATATTAGTGTTTTAAACAGTAATAATTAAATATATTTGCTATACTATAAATAAATATATATAAATACTATATCTACAGATAACACAACAAATAATACATGTATTGTTTAATTAATAAAATATCAGAAAGTGATAAAACACAATAGAAATAGCAATAGCTTCATAACAGACCAATAAATCAACACAATTTCATCAGCAGATGTTTGCATGTTCAGTAAAAACATTTCAACAACAAGTTTATGATTAAAATGATCAATGAACTTCAGCCTTACGCTATGTAATGTACGTTTCATGCTGTACTCATGGTCCTTTGTTAGTCCAGTTTAGGACCATGTCTCTGACGTATGTATCATATCAAATATATGTCATATCAAAACAAGCCCACCACTGCAGTTGTTTCAGTTTTTCACTGGTGTTTCCTGTCAGCTGGTCAACCTCACTCAGGCGGACATCCATATCAGCCAACCAAACGACAAGTTCCTCCCTTTGTGCTTCAAATCCCTCCCGCTCTGAGACAAGGAGCTGAAAGAGAGAGAAAAGAGTCAATTATAAAGAAGAGAGAAAAGTGAAACCCTCCTCAGAAGGTCTGACTCGCATACCTGCAGTTGACCTGTGATGGACTCCAGTTTGGCGTTCACGTCATCCCTCGTTGTTGCCAACAGCCGAGTCTGCAGGGTGCCCTGGAAGAGCTGAGTTAATGTTCGACTCCTCCTGGTCAGGCTCTAAAGCTGGATGAGCCGAGGTCTCCCCTCTCATCGCTGCCTCTTAACACAGAAACACAAATTGCATCTGAAGCAGGAGGTGCAGATTTTTTTTGCTATTCTTTTCTAAATCCAGGCTAGATCACGTGGAGGTATTTGGAAAACGTTTTTGGCCAGTGGACGACTGTTGTCTTGCAGAAAGTCAAATCAAACATATGCGATACACAACCAATTCACAAGAACACATTATAAAAAATAAGTCCAGTTCTTGCCTGATTTCAAGTGAAATCTGCATCAAAACAGGGTAAAACGAGTGTTTGCAGCAAATGTGAGCACAAAGCCTCACTATGTACAAGCCTGCTATTACAGTTCTCCTCTATGCAGACGACTTTCCTGTTTTCAAGGCACAACTTGGATCTGCTGTACGAATCTTATGAATACACACTAAATGACACAATAGTGTGCATGTCTCCAGATCCTGATCCTCATCCTAATATGGTCCCAACATAGCAACAGCAATAAAGCAAATGTTGAGGCTTCAAAATACATGCTGAGTGATACACTCAACAAAAATATAAACGCAACACCTTTGTTACTGCTCCCATTCCCCATGGGATGGACGTAGAGACCTAAAATTCATTCCAGATACACAATATAACCATCCCTCCCAAACAGTGGTCACAAATCAGTCCAAATGTGTGGTAGTGGGCACATCTGCTATATTGAGATAATCCATCCCACCTCACAGGTGTGCCACATCAGGATGCTGATCTGACATCATGAGTAGTGCACAGGTGTACCTCAGACTGCCCACAACAAAAGGCCACCCTGGAATGTGCAGTTTTGTCTCACAGCAAAATGCCACAGATGCCACAAGCAATGAGGGAGCGTGCAATTGGCATGCTGACAGCAGGAATGTCAACCAGATCTGTCGCCCGTGCATTGAATGTTCATTTCTCAACCATAAGCCGTCTCCACAGGCGTTTCAGAGAATATGGCAGCACATCCAACCGGCCTCACAACCGCAGACCTCGTGTAACCACACCAGCCCAGGACCTCCACATCCAGCAGGTTCACCTCCAAGATCGTCTGAGACCAGCCACCCAGACAGCTGCTGGAACAATTGGTTTGCACAACCAAACAATTTCTGCACAAACTGTCAGAAACCGTCTCAGGGACACTCAACTGCATGCCCGTCGTCCTCATCGGGGTCTTGACCTGACTCCAGCTCGTCGCCGTAACAGACTTGTGTGGGCAAATGCTCACATTCGATGGCGTCTGGCACGTTGGAGAGGTGTGCGCTTCACGGATGAATCATGGTTCACATTGTTCAGGGCAGATGGCAGCTGAGAATGTCCCAGTTCTTGCATGGCCAGCATACTCACCGGACATGTCACCCATTGAGCATGTTCGGGATGTGCTTGACCGGCGTATACGACAGCGTGTACCAGTTCCCACGAATATCCAACAACCTCGCACAGCCATTGAAGTGGAGTGGACCAACATTCCACAGGCCACAATTGACAATCTGATAAACTCCATGCGACGATGTGTTGCACTGCATGAGGCAAATGGTGGTCACACCAGATACTGACCGGTTCTGGGTCCCCAGACCCCCAATAGCGCAAAAAACTGCACATTCCAGGGTGGCCTTTTGTTGTGGGCAGTCTGAGGTACACCTGTGCACTACTCATGATGTCAGATCAGCATCCTGATGTGGCACACCTGTGAGGTGGGATGGATTATCTCAATATAGCAGATGTGCCCACTACCACACATTTGGACTGATTTGTGACCACTGTTTGGGAGGGATGGTTATATTGTGTATCTGGAATGAATTTTAGGTCTCTATGTCCATCCCATGGGGAATGGGAGCAGTAACAAAGGTGTTGCGTTTATATTTTTGTTGAGTGTATATACAGTATGTGTATATATATTGTCGCGCTGGCCTAGTAGGTGTGGCTGTTATTCCTCTCTTCCTCCTCCTGCCCACTACCTGTTCGGTACTGCTGCGTGCGCATGGCCACTGATTAGACCTTGGGTGCAATCAACAACTAAGCACGGCGTGGTGTGCGCCGCCCTGCCAGGTGAGCCACATTAGAGCAATCAAGGGTGGGCGTGCCTAGTAGACCTTAAAATGCATGCAGCAGTCATTTGACCCGTGAGCAACATACTGAGAGGACGGCAAACAAAGCACTTTTCCACTGTGAGGAAGACTTTGAACAAGACGGGCTATCGGTAAGCTCTTGAGCTCACATTTGCTGCACATATATTTGGAACTATGGAAGCTCAGTTGTGCAAATGTTTTACGCTTAGGGAAATAGTTGCTGCATTTAAGTTTAAAAAATTATATTGACAAAAATGAATGTTTAAGTTTGAATAAATTGTTTGTGCAGTTAGTGTTCCCACATATTTATGTTAATTAATATTAAAAATAGTTACCCCAAATCCTTGGGTGGATCGTAAAACTAGTGAATAAATGTTTGGTTTTGATTTAAAGAAAATAATTCTTTGTAAAGAAAATCCTTAGTTAAAGTCTATTAAAATGTTTGTGAACTCTAAAATGTATACTTTAAAATACAATTGTTTATAAAAAAGTGTTAATGCAAAGAAGACACATTTTGTATATTTAACAACCACAGTTAAATTAACACAGTTAACCACATGGTAAATGGCTTTACTGAAGTGTATTTTGTTATTTCATCTGTCTTCTGTGTAATGCATGTAATTTATCTGAATGGTTAATGAAATGTTCTTTATTTTTGTGTTGAAAGGTTTTTTACCTGCTGCTACCTACCAGCTATCAAACTAGTTGGTCTAAATAAAGTTGAGTGAAATTCAAAGTCTGGTCTTTTTCAAGTGTGGACACCTCACAGTCAGAGGAACACTTGACATATATACACATACTGTGTATGTGTGTGTGTGTGTGTGTGTGTATATGTATATGTATGTATGTATGTATGTATGTATGTATGTATGTATGTATGTATGTATGTATGTATGTATGTATATATAGAGAGAGAGAGAGATCTAGATAGATAGATATTTGTATATGTATATACAAATATGTGTGTATATATATATTTGGGGTGCAACGATATTCGTATCGATATTGAACCGTTCGATACAGTGCTTTCGGTTCGGTACGCATATGTATCGAACAATACAACATTTGTAATTTATTTTATCAACTTTCCTTCTGACGATGCTGTCTGTGTTGAGCGCTCAGTGAATCTGTGTTCGACTACTCCGCCTAGGCTGCACTGTCCAGCGCAGATCCACTGAGCGCTCAACACAGACAGCATCGTCAGAAGGAAGAGCGCAGGGCAAGCTAGCAAGACAGAAGTTACGCTCTCCTTGCAACAGGCAAATTGAACCTCATTCAGATCTGGCGTTTGGAATTATTTTGGTTTTCATGTGACGTATGACCCTGAAGGTAAGCGAGTCATGGACTAAAGTAAAACAGTATGTTGGATGTACCATGCAATGCTCAATTACATTGGTGTGAACTAGTGTGTTAGCGCAGTTAGCTCGTTAACGTGTTGGCCGTCTAGCCCCATGCACGGAGTGATCGGCGGTAGCTCGTTAACGGAGATTTGCCGTGTTGTGGCGTTAAGGTCATTTCAACGAGATTAACCTGAAAGCACTAGTGGGAACACAACGAATATGGCTGCACATTTACGCCGACATCATCCTAGTGCAAAGACAAGTGGAAGCAGACAAAAAAAAGCAAGCATGCTACTAACTTTAGCCGAGTCATTTAAACAGCTGTTAGCACATGATTCTCCTTATGCTGCTGAGAATATAGCCCAGAAGAAGCGGATAGTATAGCTTTTATTTTGGAAAGAGACATTTCTCTGTAATAAACTCTCTTTTCCAAAGATGAGTGATTCCTCAATCAGATACAGGGCTTGCAATATCGCTAGCCCGACGTCCCGGAGCTAGCGATTTTTTTCAGTCGGGCTACCAAAATCTATCTCTTCCCTGCCCGTCGAGCTATTGTAGGAAAAATATATGTCAATGCTTTTGCATTCTTTCAGAAATGTAGCTGGGTAATTATGTCATTGGCATCGGTGAGCCACTGTCAATATGTGACATATTGAAATCGCGTTTGAATTTGCGCTTGTTTTTTTGCTTTCACTTTGCAATCGTGCGAACTGTGTATAGAGAGCGACAGCACTGATCTGTGAGTGATGATAATTTGTGCACCAATTCCTCTGACATCGTCTTATTAATCGTTAGCTTACTATGCAAACATGACAAGTGAAATCTCCCGCAGCAAGCTTAAACATGTGAGAGGTTGATCGCGCAGAGAATCGCTGAGCTTATGTGAGTGCCTGTGTAAAAGCAGCAGGATATATATTTCAGTTCTGCTGAGCCAAATAAGACAGGTCAGGGTGAAGAAGTGACAGCCAAAGAAAAGCTTACCACAAAATGGAGAAGTTATGACAAATCAGACTATAAGGCAAAAAGAAAGTGCAGCTTTATCGTTTCATGGACAAAATAATTTCTGTGGCTGCAATATGACGAGCTAAATAACCAGGGCTGCACATAAGTGGTCCGCAGGTGCGCATTCGCTGTCAAAATAAAAAACACGCACAAGGGTTAGGGTTAAATTGAAAAACTGTACTTTTGAGTTAAAATATATATTTATAATTTTAATAAATGACAAATTAAAAATGCATGAACATTTTTTTGTATCGAAAAAATATCGAACCGTGACACCAAAGTATCGAACCGAACCGAACCGTGAATTTTGTGTATCGTTGCACCCCTAGTATATGTATATGTGTATATGTATATGTGTATATGTGTGTGTGTGTGTGTGTGTGTGTATATATATGTGTGTGTATATATATGTGTGTGTATATATATGTGTGTGTGTGTGTGTGTGTGTATATATATGTGTGTGTGTGTGTGTGTGTGTATATATGTGTGTGTGTGTGTGTGTGTGTGTGTGTGTGTGTGTGTGTATATATGTGTGTGTGTGTGTATGTGTGTATATGTGTATATAAGCTGATCTACAATACGGCAGCAGTGATCAGTGAGATGCTTGGCTACAAGTTGAACAGCCACAAGGGGCAGTACCCTCCATGGAGAAGGAGGCTAGAGGGCAAGATCAAAGTAGCACGGAGGGAGGTTAGCCAACTAACGGAGTTGCAGAAAGGTGCGACAAATAAGGTGCCTAAGAAATACAGCAAGCTGTCCATACCTGAGGCCTTGGAAACTGCCAAGCAAAGACTCACAGCCTTGGCCAGCCGCTTGAGGAGGTACACCAGAGAGATAGAAGGCAGGAGAATAAACCAGCTGTTCTCCACAGAACCAGCAAAGGTGTACTCTCAGTGGCAAGGGAACAATAAGAGAACAGCACCACCAAGGCTGGAGACGGAGCAATACTGGAAGAGCATATGGGAGAAGGATGCAACCCATAACAGCAATGCTCAGTGGCTAGAGGATCTGAGGGCAGACCACAGCGACCTCCCTGAACAGGGTCCAGTAACCATCACAGTGGCAGATATCCAAGAAAGGGTCTCCAGTATGAAGAGTTGGACAGCACCAGGGCCCGACATGGTTCACGCCTACTGGCTGAAGAAGCTGACTGCACTCCACGAGCGTCTGGCAGCACAAATGAACCAGCTGCTAGTTAACGAGAGACACCCGGAATGGCTAACTGAAGGCCGGACGGTCCTGATCCCCAAGGACCCCAAGAAGGGACCGGTCCCTTCCAACTACCGACCAATAACCTGCCTCAGTACTACATGGAAGCTCCTGTCAGGCATCATATCGGCTAAGATGAACAGGCACATGGGTCAATACATGAGCGGGACACAGAAAGGAATTGGCAAGAATACCAGAGGCGCAAAACACCAGCTACTGGTAGACAGAACAATCAGCTGAGACTGCAAGACCAGACTGACCAACCTGTGCACTGCCTGGATTGATTACAAGAAGGCCTATGACTCAATGCCCCACAGCTGGATACTGGAATGCCTAGAATTGTACAAGATCAATGGGACCCTAAGAGCCTTCATCAGGAACTCAATGGGGATGTGGCGTACAACACTAGAGGCCAACTCCAAGCCCATAGCACAAGTCACCATCAAGTGCGGGATCTACCAAGGAGATGCTCTGTCCCCACTGCTGTTCTGCATAGGCCTGAACCCCCTCAGTGAGATCATTAAACAAGACTGGCTACGGATACCGACTACGGAACGGAGCAGTTGTCAGCCACCTCCTGTACATGGATGACATCAAGCTGTATGCCAAGAGTGAATGAGACATCGATTCACTGATCCACACTACCAGGCTATACAGCAATGACATTGGAATGTCGTTCGGACTGGAGAAGTGTAGCCGGATGGTAACAAAGAGAGGGAAGGTAGTCAGAACTGAGGGGATTGAACTACCAGAAGGCAACATTGCAGACATAGAGGACAGTTACAAGTACTTGGGGATCCCGCAGGCGAATGGGAACCATGAAGAGGCCGCTAGAAAAGCTGCAACCACCAAGTACCTGCAAAGGGTCAGGCAAGTCCTGAGGAGTCAGCTGAATGGTAAGAACAAGATCCGGGCCATCAACACGTACGCCCTACCCTGCTGGGGTAATAGGCTGGCCAAAGGAGGAGATAGAAGCCACTGACATAAAGACAAGAAAGCTCCTTACCATGCATGGAGGGTTTCACCCCAAGTCCAGCACCCTGAGGCTGTACGCTAAGCGGAAGGAAGGGGGCCGGGGACTGGTGAGTGTCAGCACCACAGTCCAGGATGAGACAAGGAACATCCAAGAATACATTGGGAAGATGGCCCCAACTGACCGAGTGCTCAGTGAATACCTCAGGCAGCAGAAACCCAAGAAAGAGGAGGGAGACGAGGAACCATCATGGAAGGACAGGCCCCTGCACGGTATGTACCACCGGCAGATAGAGGAGGTGGCTGATATCCAGAAATCCTACCAGTGGCTGGACAAAGCTGGACTGAAAGACATCACAGAGGCACTAATCATGGCAGCACAAGAACAAGCTCTGAGCACAAGATCCATAGAGGCTGGGGTCTATCACACCAGGCAAGACCCCAGGTGCAGGCTGTGTAAAGATGCCCCAGAGACAATCCAGCACATAACAGCAGGGTGCAAGATGCTAGCAGGCAAGGCATACATGGAACGCCATAACCAAGTGGCCGGCATAGTGTACAGGAACATCTGTGCCGAGTATAACCTGGAAGTCCCGAGGTCAAAATGGGAGATGCCCCCAAGGGTGGTGGAGAATGACCGAGCTAAGATCCTGTGGGACTTCCAGATACAGACGGACAAAATGGTGGTGGCTAACCAACCGGACATAGTGGTGGTAGACAAACAGAAGAAGACGGCCGTAGTGATCGATGTAGCGGTTCCGAATGACAGCAATATCAGGAAGAAGGAACACGAGAAGCTGGAGAAATACCAAGGGCTCAGAGAAGAGCTCGAGAGGATGTGGAGGGTGAAGGTAACGGTGGTCCCCGTGGTAATCGGAGCACTAGGTGCGGTGACTCCCAAGCTAGGCGAGTGGCTCCAGCAGATCCCGGGAACAACATCGGAGATCTCTGTCCAGAAGAGCGCAGTCCTGGGAACAGCTAAGATACTGCGCAGGACCCTCAAGCTCCCAGGCCTCTGGTAGAGGACCCGAGCTTGAAGGATAAACCGCCCGCAGGGGCGTGCTGGGTGGTTTTTTTTGTTGTTGTTGTAGAGGCTTTAAAACCAAGTTAACGATGAAGGTACAAACATCCCTAATGTCACATAACTTTGCCGACATGTGGCCAACAGTAATGTTTTAATGTTCTTCATTATTAAACATTCGCACATAAATAAGTGACATGATATTCAGTACAGTTCACTCTTTGGCCGCTCCCTTCTGCCGTCTGCCGTATTTTGCGGCCAAATTATCCACACCCACCACCGCGCTATGAATTGTGGGATATATGGGATCACGCTTGATATTTGGGGAAATCGACGGCGCATTTGGAGTATGCATTTGAAGTACACTTCGAATTGGGACAGCCGTCGTCGTGTGGCGGTGACGTAATCGCACTCAAAATGCGTACTTCAAGCGTACGGTCTCTTAATTGGGACACAGCCAGGGACTATCAAAGTAAAACAGGAAATACAACAGGTATACACAGACGCGAGCTTAACACAAGACATCAGACATGGCAACAGGGAGGGAAGACACGGGCAGACACAAAACAGAGGAAGCATGGAACCAAAACCCTAAGAGCTAAAAAGTCTAAACCCAAATACATAGGCAGAACACAGTAGAACATAAGATCATAATAATAAACACAAAACGCTGGGTCCAATGACTCAGGACCATGACAGTATAAGAATGGTAATTTTAGTTAAGCAAAGTTAACAAACTGATAAAGCTTCAATACATGCAGAGCAGCAGCACTGAAAGCAGTTAATTCCACACTACATGGACAAAAGCACTGGGTCACCTTTACACCTTAGAAGCTGCACAGCCATGGAAACCGATGCCTCCTTGTTGCTGTGTCAATGTTAATGGCAGAAGAGTTTTGGAACTCTGGAGTTATGTCATTTGCAAAAGGCTGGCAACTTTTACACACTAGGGAGTTCAGTAACACTCTTTGTAACATGGTTTGCCACTTTATGGTTCCCAAGTTGCTATGGTGCCTAAATTGTTCTACTTTGCAATAATACCACTTAGGCTTGATCATAGAATATCTAGAAGAGATGGAATTTTTCAAACACTGGCATCCTATTACAACACCAAGTTGAATTCAGTGAGGTCTTTAGAATGACCCATTCTTTCACAAATGCTTCTAGACTATAGGCAGACTGCATGGATATAGGTGCTTGATATTCCTGTGGCAATGGGACTGAATACACCTCAGTTCTGACCTTTGAATTCTTTTGTCAATCTAATGTAGTTGACGACATTATTATGTTTCACTATGAATGTTTACTTGGCATCAGCTTCTTAACAGCACCCAGTAAAAGACAGTGATTCTTAAATATATAGTACTGATTTTAGGCAACATTTGGTTCAAATTTTCATAATATAACATGTTGATGAGTTCACATACTTGAATATAGAGGATTCTCTGTATTTTTTTATATGTAGTACCAACGATTTCCCCTGGCATTCCAAAATCTATCATAGCTAAAAAGACGTGCAGCTGAGAAAGACTTTAACCACTCAAACTTCATGTAGAGAGAGGCAGTAAAAAGAAAGCTTTTTCATTTACTTTTACAACATAATTTTCAATATGCTAGAGTTCTTTATTTACTACGCCTAAATTATAGGGGTGCAACGATATTCGTATCGATATTGAACCGTTCGATACAGTGCTTTCGGTTCGGTACGCATATGTATCGAACAATACAACATTTGTAATTTATTTTATCAACTTTCCTTCTGACGATGCTGTCTGTGTTGAGCGCTCAGTGAATCTGCGTTCGACTACTCCGCCTAGGCTGCACTGTCCAGCGCAGATCCACTGAGCACTCAACACAGACAGCATCGTCAGAAGGAAGAGCGCAGGGCAAGCTAGCAAGACAGAAGTTAAGCTCCCCTTGCAACATGGACCTCCCCCACCCTCATTCAGATCTGGCGTTTGGAATTATTTTGGTTTTCATGTGACGTATGACCCTGAAGGTAAGCTCATGGACTAAAGTAAAACAGTATGTTGGATGTGCCATGCAATGCTCAATTACATGGGTGGGAGCTAGCGTGTTAGCGCAGTTAGCTCGTT